>NC_056729.1:305203863-305346363 GCF_019279795.1 Protopterus annectens
GTCACAGCAGAACTCCAGTCCGCTAATGATTGGTAGTTGATTTTTATGTGCCGAGTTGCCAGCCCTGATGCACAACCTTCAACGAAGGTATGCCCATTCATGCATATCGCCACGCAGAAGACGCTCTAACTGAGAATCGAACCGGACAGCGTCTTACTGTGAGGCGACAATGCTACAGCAGCACCATCACCGCAGATATATACAGCCTTTAAAAGAAATAGTAAAGCATGTTCTTTCATTCGTGAAAACGAATCATGAACTGAAAACTTTTCAATGCATTCTATATAAATCTATGTCAAGTACAACATACATTAAAGCAATAGAACTCCATTTGCAAAAGTGTTGTCACAGCTTTAATAAAATCCATTACCTCTGCTTTTGCAGCAATGATTGCTTTTTTAGTTTATTAGAGGCATTGTTAAACATCTGTTTGTTTGACTGGTGTTATATTTCTTATTCAGCCTTGCAATGTTTGAGCGTTTAGTTTTCATTATTTTAACATTCGGTGTTGGCATCTTGATTATGTGCATTTTGGTGTAGTGTTAATGCGATGTACTAAAGTAGATTCCTATATTCATATATGTAATTTATCTACTGGGCATTTGATTATGATACATGAAATGTCTTGTACTGTAAGTTGTCTGTATCTAAAAGATGCTATGAACTGTTAGGATTAGGGTTAGAAGTTGTATTATGTTATTGAATTTCTGCAAAGATTTGCTGTCATGAAATTATAATTCATGTGAGTATCAGGCTATGGGTTGCTGACCTCTCCTCCCTTGGCTAAGGGATCAGAATATGCTGCACGGTGTATTTTGATAGTTTAACATTGTCTGAACTGAGACTTGGAACTATGAGACAGTGAATGCCATCAAACTTAGTTTGCTGTGCTAAGGTTTGACGCCTCTTCTTTGTAAAAAGATCAGCTGCTAAACAATCTGTTTTAACAGCTTGCGGTGGGCTGTAATTAAAGCAGGGGTTCTTCACAAAGAATGTCTTTAAATGATTAGCTTAGTGTTCAAAGGGTTTCCACTACATCTCATCAGCTAAGGCATAAAAATAGTATATTTTTATAACCTGATATCTCTGAGGACTGAATTTCTCTAAACTGCTTTGTTCTTCACTTTAGTTAATGGGATCAGTCCCTGGGCAGGTATCTACTTTTGATACCTTTTCACTTCACACACTGCACAATGATATGGGTAAAAATATAGCTATAACAAAGAAAAAGCATTACGTTTGCCTTTTCTTGCATTACACATACATGGCTTCCTTCTTAATTATCATTCATTTTAAAATTACATAGACTACTCAAATCCTGCCTTCCCTGAAATGTTACCCCCCCCTTCTGAACTTTATTTTTTCCATTTATTTCTTTGTAATTTGCTCCTTCCCATTTCTAAAGAGCTCACCTCTAATCCATTTATCTCCTTTACAACATTCAAGAATTCACTTATGGTGGATTTAGATTTTGATTTACATTTTCTAGTAACTGTTTTTTTTGCCAGCCAACAGCATTAACCTTAGTAGGGAAGTATTATGTCTAGGCAATTAAGTTTCTATAACCCATCTTAAAAGAATAATTTCCTTAGTTACAGTCACTTGCTCTCCCAACATTTCTGACAACGTACCCTGTAGGGAATTTTTAAAATCTGCCAAATCGTTACATTCCCAAAACAACATTTGATGTCTACCTGTGGAAAGGTACTCTGAAGTCTACTTCAGTATAAAATACCTATGCAAACACTTCCATTCAAAAATCCTAAACTTTCTAGATTTTGTTGCATATTTGGGAGCCAAACAAATACCCTATTTGTAGCTTTGCATATTGCCATCCCCTTCTCACTTTTCAGTACAACCTCTTCTGATTAATTCTTGTAGTTATAATGTATTACTTTATTTGCCCTCAGTTATCCCTTTTTTAAGCACAGCTTCCATTGTAGACACAGCTAAAAACTCAGCCATAATTGTTCTTTCATTTGACATTCCATTTACCCTTTCAATTTGTCTATACTATGTTATCAATCCCTAGCAGGAAAGCAGTCTGCAGCCCCATAGTGCAAACCTGTTATTCTCTTTAAAAGCCTGCATGTAAAATTATACTTTCTTTATTTCTTTGACCTCCTGCTTAAACATCATTTCTTTCCATTTTGATTTGTAATCGTCTGTGTGTGGTACATATATGAGCCTTAACTATGCAGTTCCAAAGTATCCCTTCAAATTTGGTAATCCCAAACCACTTTGTTCTGTGGGGAGAAACAACTCTTTCCCTCCCAAATAAATTCCTTCAATTCTTTATTAATTGTGGTCCATATTTTCTCCTCTTGTTGATAAAAGTATGCCACACCTGTACATAAATTTAAATGGGCTAGAATCATTTCCACTGCTTGTACCTTACTATCCATATCCATACTCAACAGCTTCCCATGTCTCCATGTTTGCAGTATTTTTTATTTAGTCTATTCCCATACTTTTGTTTAGTCTCTTCCTACAGGTGACCAGTTTTACCCCACCTGTTAGGAGTTTTATTAGAATACCCCCCTCTGCAAAGTTTATCCTGGACCTCTACATTATGTCCATGTCAGGCATCTGTTACCATTTTTACTTATTTTGTGTGCCCCGCTTTTAGGTATAATAAATGTTGTGATGTGGTTAGTGCTGAACGCCTGCATTACTTTTATTATTGAGTATTATTCTCATATTCTCAGGAAGAGATGGTGATCTATATTTTTTATCAACTTGGTAATCCAATTAAGTTTGCATGGGGTAGTTTGTTGCACAGTGTACATTTTTGAGTCTTGCCACAACTAATATTGTCAGCCTGTTAACTGTTCAGTTACAGTGCTTTATAACTGCTATTGCACTTCTTTTAAAAGTGTAATGCTTTACTCTACATTCTGCCTTTTGCACCATTTTGAATAATTTAATTTCTAAGTGAATGTGTTATAGGATTCTAGTTTAGTACAGTATTGGTGTAATGTGTTTTTTTTTCTGCTTTTACACTGTGAGTGATACATGCTTTCACTTACAACATGAAATTTATTGTGTAAGTGCTTTTGCCCTTAAAAATTATATTGGCTTCCTCAGCTACAATTGGTCGCCATTTAAAATGATTATATAGTAAAACAATCCTGCCATCTAGTGGCCAAAAGTATAAAAGACAGCTTACAATAAAACCAACCAGCAACACATACAAATCTAACATAGGTATTTAAGACACTATAGACATAAATACAAATCAAACTTTAGACCTTTTATACATTAATAAACTGGTGATGGAAACTTGCATTTAATAAAATCTGCCAATGCAATTTCCATCTTTCGAGGTATGTTTCCCAATAACCCCCCCCCCTCAAAAGGGGCAACTTTCTCCAATATCTGGAACACAATTTTTTAAAAATTTGCACAACTTTTAGGATGTTTCTCTAGAACATTATTGGTATCCATTTTCCTAATTGTGTAGTTATGTTGGTAAATCTTGTCTTAGTGCATTTATTGTCTTTCCAATGTAAAATGCTGAGCAGGTAAACCACACTTGGGGTATTACAACTGAATTTTCCATTAGGTTCATAGATCAGTACTAGGCTAACTGCCCTTGCAAGCTATTTTAAGCCTAGCCAATTATCCCTTGTGAGACTCAAACCCTGCACCTTGTGTTAGTAAGGCAAACACCTTAACCATTAGGGTAAATGGGTCTGGTGTAATTACCTACAGTGAAACTGGAGCCCTCTTGTAAGAACCTGCACTGGCTGCATGCTCCACATTTAAACATGCCTTTAAAGCCAGGTGTTTTCGCATTTTCATGTGGGACATTTTCAAAGGTGTTCTTTAAGTTAACACCCTTCTTGTAAACCACAGTGGGATTCTGCCCCAGTTTCCCATCCAACCCTTGTGTTTTAATATACATGGTCCAGTTACTTGACAAGCTGTTCTTCACCTCCTTACTTGCATTGTTCTAATTGCAAACAAACTACCTAACAAACTGTTGTGTATCACAACTACTACTGGGAAGACTCATGCTGGGAGTGCTATCCCGGGACCAAGACCCAGCAACATCCAAGCCATACTTCAATACTTATTTATATCGACTTTTTCTTTCTCTGACAACATCGGCAACCAGTCCCTCTATAAACCTCAATGGGTAATCCCTCTCATAAAGCATCCTAATTAAAATCTTAACTTTATAATCAAATATGTTGTCTGCAGATACCAACTGGGATAACCTTATAAACTGTGTTTTGACTACATTTTTCTTCTGCTAAATGAGATGATTGCTGTTAAAATGTAATAAGCTGTTACATCATGTTGATTTTCTAAAAATAGTGGACATAAAACTTCTCTGTTCAACATCCTTTGAAATTGTTGTGTCTAAATAATCAATGGTTTCCTTATTGTACTGACCTTTAAATGTTATAAATGGGGTGATTGTGTTAAAATACTATAAAAATTCATCAAGTTTAGTGGTATTGCAGGACCAAATAATAAACACATTATCTAAAACATGTAGGTAACTCTTAATACTGTACTGTATACGGGAAAATGCAAAAATCTTTTTCCACCACCACAAAATAATGTTTGCAAATGCAGAGGCTGCCGATGCCTCCATGGCTACACCCCTTATCTGATTGAAATATTCTGCTTCAAAATATATGAAATTACTACTCAAAGCCAAGTCCATAGCTTCAACAACCAGACTGATAGTTTGTGTGGTTAATTTCGAGCTACTGATTAAAGTTTCCTGTAACCATTATTTTTAGTATATACGCTAGATGGCAGCATTGATTTTAGTATATAAACATTTTTAAATGGAGACCACATGTATATGAGAATGTCCAGTATAATTTTTAAGTATGAAAGTGCTTACACAATACATTTCATGGTGTAAGTCTGTGGACATCTGCAGTTTTTGTTTTTTGAGTATAATTTGTTTCTGCAGTTTGGTGCTGTAATTATTTTAACTCATGCAATATTCTTATTTGAAGTTTATTTATGTTATAGGGATTTTTGACGAAGTAGTTAGTTTTTTGTTTCACCGGGTTGCGATGACATCTGAGCTGTTGGCCAGCTGTTGGAATTCAATGAAATGCATTTCAAAGAAGTTGGCCTGCGTTATTTACATTCTTTGACAATGTTGTCTCGATGATATGGTACTCAATCTTGTGGGCGTTCGATCTTTAAAAGTAGATCCTTGCAGAATAAGGGGAATCTCACAGAACAAGAAGAGGAGCAACTGCAGAGTGCTAAAGAGAAAATAAGGGAGTACTTGTATAATATGCATGACTTTAGAAAGATTGGTGTTGTTGTTGTTGTGTCTTTCGGCTTTTCCCGGTTAGGGTTTGCCACAGCGGAACTCCGGTCCGCTAATGATTGGTAGTTGATTTTTACGTGCTGAGTTACCAGCCCTGATGCACAACCTTCAATGAAGGTACGCCCATTCACACATGTCTCCACGCAGAAGATGCTCTAGCTGAGAATCGAACTGGACAGTGTCTTACTGTGAGGCGACAACGCTACCGCAGCACCATAAAACAACTATTTTTCATAATAACTCCAATGCATAATCACTTTTAGCACAACAACTTAGGTAACAAAGTAGAAAGGGCTGTTGCCAAACTTAGGGAGCCTATTACTAGAAAAATAGTCAGAGATCCTTCAGAGGTATTAGAAGTATTTTGGAAATGTTCAAATTTGTATAAAGCAAAGGAATGTGGAAACCTGAAAGAGCACAAATGGAAATTTTTATGGAAGACTTAATTATGTCAAAATGATTTAAAGGAAGATAAGGCTCAACAACTCATGATAGGAGGTGATGAGATGAGATAAAAATGGTGCTATATAATCAATTTGCAGGAAAGTCTCTAGGAATGGGTGGTATTCTTGTGGAAGTTTGGAAGTTAGGAGGGAAGAAAGTGATAAAGACCTGGAAGGTTTTGTTTAACAGTATTTTAAAAGGAGGAGAAGCAGCAACATCTTGAAAGAAAGCAGTGGTGGTTGTAATACCCAAAGAGGGTAAAGACCCTTCAGACCCAGCTTCATATAGGTCCATCTCAATTTTAAACCATGATTATCAAGTGTTTATGTCTCTACTAGCTAAAAGAATGGCAAAGATGTTGCCAAAACTGATAGACTTGGATCAATGTGGTTTTGTGGAGGGGAGGCAAACATTTGACAGCATTAACAGAATGATGATGGTACAGAGAGAAGCAGAACATAAGAACATGCTGTTGCTGTTGATGGGTCTTGATGTCGACAAAGCATCTCACAGAGTAAGCTGGAATTTTATGAGTAGGGCAATGGAAGCATTTGCATTCCCTGGCATGGGTGACCTCTTTCCATTCTGTTATTTGATTTATATTTAGAGCCACAGGCAAAGAAAATAAGGGACTCTGAAATTTAAAGATATAATTGATATGGTAATGAAGAAAAGTTTGCTTTATTTGCAGATAATATTATTTTGTACTTAATAAATCCAGAAATGGGCATTTCAGTGTTCTGGAATGTACTGAGACAGTTTCAGGTCTTTTAGGATATAAAATTAATGAATATAAAACAAATGTTATAGCCGTAAATTATGTATCCACACACAAATTAGTTCAGCAATACCCATATTTTTGGGGACATGATAAGCTGAAGTGTTCATGTATTTGGATTAAGGTGCTTCAGTTATGGCAGTTAAGGGTATGTGGGAAGAGACTAAATGAAAGAAATTTCCCAAGAGTGCAACAAAGTCCAGAAGATGTAGGACTTTTGCTTGGAAGTGTTTGCAGATATATTTGCATACTCCAAAGACTTCAAATAAATCTTCCTCACATAGACAGTAAATGTTGGAGGTGTGATGTAGAAGAAAGAGGTAACTGTGGACATATTTTTTGGGCGTTTAATGACATTTTAAAAATTACCTACAAGGTAGTCTGTCAGAAATATTGGGGGAGCAAATGGCTGTAACTAAGGAAATTATTCTTTTGAGCTTTCAAAAAAGCACTTAGTAGAAAATGGAAATCACAATCTAAACCAACTGTATTTGATGTATTGAATATTGTAAAAGAGATGAAATGAACTGTAAGTGGGATCTTTAGAAAAGGGAAGGGGCAAACTGCATAGAAATAAATGGAATCTGTAGGGAAAATACATGCAGAACAATGTTCAGGGGAGGAGGAGTGAGGTTTAAAGGAAGGCAGGAATTGAGTAATTTATTTAATAGTGGAAGGGATGGCAGCAGTCATAGAAACAGGTAATATAAACGTTAATATGCTTTGCTTTATTTTCTATTAGTGTATGAGCTCTTATGTCTTAAATATAATTCAAGAAATGTGTTTAAAAAAGGAGACGGACTAGGAGGAGCTGATGGTCAACTGTAGGAGAGTCAAAAATAGCTAAAAAATGGATACATTGGCTCACTGAGAGGGTGAAATGGACTACCAAGTAGATAAAAAAGTTGAATAATGTACAGTCATTTATGAAGGGTATAGAAGTTTGTAGTAGCAGCAGATGTTTTATGGTTTTGATGAAATGTGTTTTAGTTCAAATGTGCCACAGTTTGCACACACACACACACACACACACACACACACACACACACACACACACACACACACACACACACACACACACACACACACACACGCGCGCGCGCACGCATGCACACACATACATTACTTTTCGACAGGAAGGTGAAAAGACAAAAAAACAAAGCAAAACCAAAAAAAAAAACTGCAGATATACATACATATATAAAATATATATATATATATATATATATATATATATATATATATATATATATATATGTATACACATGCATATATAGTTGTATCATATACTGTAATGTGAAGCATGTGAAGTCTAATAATAAGAATCTAATGAGAAAAAACAGGAATGGTTTTAAAATAAAGGTTATAAAACTGAATGAATCAGTAGATATAATATACATGTTGCTAGATCCATTTGGAAAATTTTAAGAAGTTTTCCATCTGTATTTAAAGTGGTGAGAGATGCCCCAAGTTTGTGTTTAAAAAGGCAAAAGTTTAGAAGATTTATTGGAGAGGCCGCTAAATAAAACTGGACTCGTGGCAAATGGTATGGCCAGATGTGGTTCATGTAAAGAAGGTAAAGGTATAAATAATGGTTGTACAGATATTTCTATAACAGGTAGAAAATATAATATACTGGGCTATTTTCCTTGCTTAACAGCTAATGTTATTTACATAGGTTGCCATGAGTCATGTGCAAGCTGAAGCAATGTAGTTATAGGCATATTTATGCAGTACCTACTAAAATGTGAGCAGTACTTTATATATGCACTTGGTAATGTACATAGTAATTTTACTAGTTATAAAATACCTGTACTGGATTATGTAAGATATAAAAATAGCAAAGAGTTTGCAGAAGATCAACTTGACTGTAAAGAATGCTGTTGATATGTGATACTGGATGGGTGCAATTTTCCTGGAGTAAGTGAAATGGATAAAATTAATCCCCAGGATTCAATAAAGTCCACATCATTGTTTTTCATGTGATGCGCACATGGGTGCAAAAGGTTTTAGAGTCAGTAAATGATGTGTAGAGGGGTGCATCCCCACACAAACAAGGTAAACACCGTGGTATGCTAATTATAGCATAAGCAGCCAAATTACATGTTAATTAACTAATCTAACACAATGGAACTATTCAACAAGCTATAAAGCATCCATGTGGACTCAATGCTGGTTTTCTTTGCAAATTCCAAAACTATTAGAATAGAGCCATGGGAAGAAGTCTACATGGACAGAATGCTAGAGGCTGCTGCTTTAATTAATTTGTATGTGCTACAGGTTGAAGTCAATGCTGCTGCTGCTGCTGGCAATAGGCCTAGACCAAGAAGGAGAAGAGTTTTCAGGCCCCATTTGACTTTCACAACCTACATGATGTAGAAATTGTAGAATGCTACAGGGTGGATAGGGACACACTACAGGAACTCTGAGATCTCTACCATCCTCAACTCAGAGCCAGAACCAGACTTGGGGAATGCATTCCAGTGGAGAGAAAGGTATGTGTAGCCCTTAAAATCTTAGCTACAGGTACCTTTCAGAGACCAACAGGGGACATGCTGGGGGTGTTGCAGGCATCAGCGTCCAGAATCCTCAACCAATTCCTGAGTGCTATGCTCCCATATGCTAGTCACCACATATATTTTCCCCATAGTTCTGTGGAGACGTCCAGAAATATGCCGTAGTCTTACCATGTAGCACACTAATCTGAAGTACTGGGTGCCATAGATTGCACACATATAGAAATGAAGGCACCACCTGGGGAACAAGGTAGGCTCTACATAAACAGAAAGGGCTACTACTCTATCAACTGCCAAGTTGTGTATAATGCCAAGGGAATAATCTTGAAAGTCTGTGCTGGCAACCCTGGCAGTTACCATGACTCACATATCTGGCACACCTCCCAACTGTACCAGATGTTTGCTGGGGGAGATATCCCACAGCGTCATCTACTGGGGGATGCAGGCTATGCATTGGATCTGTGGTGATGCCACCCATCAGAAATGCACACATACCCATGGAAGAATGCTCTAATCAGAAATATCACAGAACATGTGTTTGGGCGCTGACGTCACGGCTATGGTGCCTAGATACATCTGGGGCAGCCCTGCAATGCAGTCTGTGGCATGTACAGAAATATTCACAGTATGTGACATGCTACACAAAATCACCCTGATGAAACAACTTCAGCAGGATCAGCGAAGAGAAGGGGCACACGTCCCAGCAGCAATGTCAATGTCACCTCAGCCACAGGCAGATGAGGAGTCGGGGGGGGGACCACCAGCTACTGTGGGTGTAGGCAGATGTAGGTGTGCTCAGTATGCCCTGGCATTGGCTAAGAGACAACACATAGCACACTCACTAACTCACTACCTATGGAGCTAAAACCTTCCTCCTACACACATACATATACTAACATTCATGCCAGGCAACTCTCACAACCTTTAGCTCCCCATGTACTGGCTGTGTACTGCTTGCGTCAGACAGAGTCAGCCCTGAACTACAACCATATCAACTATTGCTTTTACAATGTACATCTCTAACCTGGAGTGTATTGTATAATAATATGATTGAGTGGGATATCCTTGTATCACACTAACTGGTACTGTATGCAAGTAAAGGGTGGGAGATTGGTACTGAAATGACCTTAAAATGTGACAGCAGAGATTTGTGTGACTTATATGTGTTCATTATTAAACAGTAGGCCTCAGGCATCAAAGATTCACACAGTTATACCCCTAAAAAGTAGTGATGGTCACTGCATGGCCCAGTTTAGCATCATATATTTGTAATGGAAATTCATTAAAGAGAGAAGTTAGAAAAGTACAGTTGTGTAGCTACCATAAATGTAGATGTTCGAGTGTATTCACTGTTGCAGTCATTACACTTGGGTTATCCTGCTGGCAGGCAACCCGCAGTGGGCCCGACTTCCAAAGTCTTGGTGCGGCGTCGGTTGCTGTCACCTCTTCCCTGACGTCAGTGCGCCACGGGTATAAAAGTTGCAACCGACGCCATTTTCTTCAGTTTTTCTTGCCCCAGATGTCAGGTGCCCCCAGATAGGAAGGCTGAAAAGATAAAAATATGCCAAAAAACTATGCATATATTACTATAAATATTTCCTTCATCTACAAGCAAATACACCACATAGGTTGTAGAGTTGAGAAGTACAGAAAAGTCCCAGCAAATAAAAGGGGGATGGTGGGTGGGTAACCTGGACTGAAACAGTGAATACACTCGAACATCTACATTTATGGTAGGTACACAACTGTACTATGTTCATCGTGTTTCACTGTTGCAGTCATTACACTTGGGTAGAATCCCAAAGCTGAGTTTGGGTGGCTGGGTCTGAATTGGATTTGGCGAAGTTAACAAGCCCTGCAGAACTGCAGTGGCAAAGCCTGCTCTTGATTTGGAGTAGAGAGGTACGTGGTAGTGCTTGGTGAAAGTGTGCACTGAGCTCCAGGTTGCAGCTTCTAAAATGTCTTTGGTAGGTACTCCTCTGAGGAAAGCTGCTGAAGTGGCTGCTGCTCTGGTAGAATGTGGCCTAATGCCCTTAGGCACTGACTTGCCATGTTGTGCATAACAGAAGCGGATGCAGTGTCCTATCCATTTTGAAATTGTCTGCTTTGTAATAGGCTTTCCTTGTGTTCCTGCAGCATATGCTACAAACAGTTTCTCAGTTTTTCTGAAAGCTTTTGTTTTGTCTAAGTAGAGTCATAGCTGCCTGTGTATATCCAAAGCATGCAGACGTCTTTCCCCTTTATTCTGGGGATTTGGATAAAAAGTTGGCAATTGAATGGTTTGGTTAAGAGCCACACTGGATACTACCTTTGGCATAAATATTGGGTTTGTCCTTAGAGAAACCCTGTCCGGATGAAAAATGATAAAAGGTTCCACTGCCATTAATGCCTGTAACTCTGAGATTCTTCTTGCTGAAGTTATTGCTAGGAGCAGAGCAGTTTTCCATGACAAGAATTTTAGATCAGCTGTGCTGGCTGGTTCAAATGGAGGTAGTGTTAGTTTTTCTAAAACAAAATTGAGGTCCCAAGTAGGTACTGGTGCTCTCCTAGGGGGTCTTATATTTTTTGCCCCTCTGAGGTATTGTCGTAGTAGAGGATGTGAAAAAATAGGAGGATCAGTATTGTAATGCGTTGAAATAGCAGAGGCATGGATTTTAATGGATGAAAAAGATAGGCCTTTGTCCAAAATCTCAGTTAGGTATTGCAAAATCTGAGGAATATTAGGGACAAGTGGTTCGAGCCATTGTGCCTGGTTCCAAGCACAGAATCTCTTCCATTTTTCTGCATAAGATTTCCTAGTGCTGGGCCTCCTGGCTTCCAAAATAACATCCATAACAGCTTTAGAGAGAGGTGCAGTCTGCCATTCTGCTAGGTTTAAGGTTCTGAGTTGACTGTGCAGAATCTGATTGTTTTGTTGTGTCAGAAGATGAGGGCTTTGAGGTAGAGGCCAAGGTGGACCTTGGGACAAACTCTTCAGGATTGGGTACCAGTGTTGGCATTGCCAGTCTGGGGCAATCAGGATAATTTTTGGCCTCTCTTGTCTGACTTTTAGAAGCACCTTGGTGAGAAGAGGCATTGTAGAGAAGGCATAGACTGTCAGGTCTTTCCAGCTGAATGATAGAGCATCTACTTTCCATACTTGAGAGTGATAAGTCCTTGTGCAAAATTTCTGTATTTGGCAATTGTGTGGGGAGGCAAAAAGATCTATGTCTGGGCATCCCCATTTCCTTATTATCATGTTGAACACTTGTGGATTTAGCTTCCATTCATTAGGATCCATTAGATTTCTGCTTAGTTCGTCTGCCAGTGTATTTTTTGTTCCTGGCAAGAATTGTGCTTGCAGATGTACCTGGTAGGTCAGTGCTGTGTTCCACAAAGTCATGGCTTGTCTGCATAGGGGTTAGGAATGTATGCCCCCTTGCTTGTTTATGTACCACATAACTGTGGTATTGTCCGTCTTTATTAATAGTTGTCCTGGATGTATTAGGTCCTTGAAGGCTGTCAGGGCATTCTGTACAGCTAGCATCTCTTTTGGATTGATGTGAAGATGCATTTGTTCCTTGAGCCACGTGCCCTGCATACATTTTCCTGCCATATGTGCCCCCCAGACATAATCCGATGCATCCGTTGTTATTGTCTGTCTGGCTGTAGGTAGGGTGAAAGGCTGTCCCTTGTTGTGATGGCGGGCTTGGGACCACCATCGAAACTCTTGTTGTAGGCAGGGAATTAAGGTTATGACTGTCTCTAGGCTGTGACAATGCTGAGTCCAAATGCTTTTTAGATACCATTGTAGTTTCCTCATATGCAGTTTTGCATATGGAATTAATAGAATGCAGGATGCCATGAAACCCAGGGCCTGCAGAATTTTTCTTGTAGGGAGCTGGGTCTTTGCTGCCATCATTTGAAAGTAATGAGTCAGTTGCTTTTGTTTGTCTGGCGTGAGATAAGCCATTTGGGCAGTTGTATTTAAGCTTGCACCCAGGAATATTATCTCTTGAGAGGGCACTAGTTTTGATTTCTTTTCGTTTACTGTGTACCCTAGGCAAATTAGCAATCTTTTTACAAATGCCAGGTGCTTTAGAAGAATGTCTTTGCTCTCTGCTTGAATAAGGCAGTCATCCAAGTAGGGATATATTTGAATACCTTTTTGTCTGCAAAATGCAATTACTGGTGCCAGGCATTTTGTGAAGACCCTGGGCGCAGTAGATAAGCCAAAGGGCAGCTAAGAGAATTGGTAATGCATTGAGCCTGCTATAAATCTGAGGTATCTTCTGCACGACTGTCTGATTGGGCCGTGCAGGTATGCCTCCTTGAGGTCCAAAGTTACTAGCCAAGCCTCCTTGCCCAGCATGGGCAGAAGTTGTTGTAGTGTTAACATTTTGAATTTTGGAACATCCAGGAAAGAATTTAGGATTGACAAGTCCAGTATTGGTCTCAAGGCTTTGTCTTTTCTGGGCACTAAGAAAAGTCTTGAGTAAAATCCTTGCCCCTGTTCTTCTTGTGGAACTTTTTGAATAGCTCCCATATCCATAAGAGCTGCAATCTGTTTTTGTGCCTCTGCCCATTGGTTTTGTAGCAGGTTTGGCATACCTTTTGGTTTTGGAAGCATGTGAAAGTGGAATCTGTACCCCTGAGAAACAATATTCAGCATCCATTGGTCTTGGGTGATCATGTACGAGTTTTTTAAGAAAAGTGCTAGCTTTCCCCCTAGGGGTGCTGTCAACTGATAAGAGCTTGGCATTTGCAGAGGGAAGTCATTGTGACTGTTTCCTATAAGGTTGTGATTTGTCTTCTCCTCCTTTGGGGGCTTAAGTACCCCATTGTTTAGGTCTGTAGGAGCCTTGGGGCTGAGATTTGCCTCTTGGACGTCTGTATCTGCCTCTTTGTGGCCTGTCTGACACTGGAAAGGACCAATTTTTTGAAGGCCAGTTTCTGCTAAATCTAGGTGGTTGAACCTGTAAGAAATCTTTCACTGTTTGCATTGACTTTGCTTTATCCTCCATTTTCTTTAACACCTCTTCTGCCTTAACACCAAACAAAGTATCATGCTGTAATGGAGCATCCAATAATTTTACTTTAACATGGTCAGGTAAACTTTGTTCTTTCAACCAAGCATGTCTTCGAATAACAGAGCCTGTAAGTACAAGAAGCCTCTAATGAATTAAAACCACATTGCAGAGTATGCTTTCCCACTTGTTCAACTGCATGCAATAAATCCTGCATTTCTTTACTGTCAGGACTTTCTATGTTTGTAACCATTTTCTGCTTTAACAATGACATGAGGTACTGTTGATATTTAAGCATGTGAAACTAACAGTTTAAAGCTCTTACAGCTAAAGTAGCAGAAGTGTAAAATGTTTCCCCTATCTGTCCTGAGCTCTAGAATCCCTATCTGAGGGGACAGGATTTTTGGCAGTGGAAGCCTTAACCCCTTTAGGACCCTGAGAAATTGTTTCTGGGTCTGCAGCGTGGTTTTTGTAAAGAAATTTATGAGAGTCAGGGACCCTGTAGTACCTGTCTGGCTTTACTGGTGCAGGGGGTAAAGAGTCAGGAGACAGACTGGATTCAGAAAAAACATCATCTACAATATCAAGCACAGGGGGGATAGCTGGGGGCCTGTGCTGAGGCAATAAAAGGAAATCCCTGACCCTTTTCTTGGATTCTGAGTAATCCTGGCTCTCCCAATGGAAATGCTCCCTCATGGTTTGCAGGGTTTCCCCAAAAGAATAATCCTCAGGTGGTGAGGCTGAAGGAATGGACTCTACAGCATCAGAGTCCTCATAGGGAGGGAGATAATAGCCCTCATCAGAAGAAGAATCAGAGGAAATGGAAACCTGATCAGAGGAATCATAATCTGTGTCTTGCCTAGGCCTTTTGTTAGGTGGGGGATGGGAGCCCCTGATTAAAGTAATAAGGTCTTCGGCCATTTTAAGCATCTGTTTCTTTGGCATGGATGACTGTTCTGTAGAATGCTGCACTTGTTTCCTTGTCTTTAATGATGTTTTTGACTTTGCCTATGCTGCTGTAGAAGCCTTAATTGTAAGCTGTGAAGGTCTGAAAACACCCTCAGAAGCCGGTGCCTGCTCAGCGGCTCCAGACCCATCTGAGGGTATAGTTTCCGTAGGCCCAATACCTTGAGTTTCCACAGGCCTCGGTGTCTCCACGTGGCTGTCGGTTACGGCCTGTGGCTCTGAGGTAGCGGGTGTCAGGGGCTGCGAAAGTGCCTCACTGAGAACTGGCAAACCGGCGACTGGCCTAGAAGAGGCTTCGTCATCGGTGTTGGGCCTCGGATGCCTTTCTTTTTCTTTGTCTTTGCGATTTTTATGCATTCTGGTCGTCGGTTGTTCCGACGGCATTATATAATTAAATCTTCATCCAAAATAATGTAAAGCAAAATCAAACCGACGTTTAATAGTGTGTTTATTGAATGTAGCACAAAACAGACAACTAGTAACGTCGTAGTCAGGGCCTAGGCAAGGAATACAGTAAGAGTGAAAGTCCTTATGAGGTATTTGCTTCCCACAAGAAATACAATTATTAACTTTTACTGACATCGGTCTGGAGCAAGAAAAAGTTTCCCCAATGGGGTACTTAGCTTTATTGAAGACTTCGGTTCTGAAATTCAATTTTGAAAATCTCAGGAGTTGGCCGACCGGCACTTGCGAACTGCTTTTGCTTCGGGCACCGCGCGGCAAGAAAGACTGAAGAAAATGGCGTCGGTTGCAACTTTTATACCCCTGGCGCACTGACGTCAGGGAAGAGGCGATGGCAACCGACGCTGGACCAAGACTTTGGAACTCGGGCCGACTGCGGGTTGCCTGCCAGCAGGATAACGCAAGTGTAATGACTGCAACAGTGAAACACGATGAACATGTAATAATACACATTGCAATTTCTGACTTCACAACCCTCACAATAATGATGAGAAATGTTGATGCTATCAATTGGGTAATTTTCCAAGGCCAATATACGTCAAAGGTAAAATTACCAGTTCAACAACGCAAATGAAGATATAGTAAGCACTTTAATTCAGATATGCACCCCAAGCATCAAACACAAAGCTTATCCCCAAATCCAAAAGACAGAAAACAGGGATATTGCACAGTTATCATCACTTGCACAGGGTGTTGTGTGGAGGAGCAGGAAGCCTAGGCTGACACTAAAGGTCGGTGAGTGTATGTGAGTAAGAAAGAGAAGCCAGCAGACATCTGAATAAACCAACAAATAGCCAGTGAGACAAAATGAGTTTGAAGCTGCACGTCTGAACCATGTAACTGTTGTGTGTGTCTGTAGGGGTCTTCCAGGTGAAATTGATATGTGCGTGTCTCAATGGACACAGCCAAGCTCTGTGCTGGTTCTACGTCTTCGTATGTTGGGCAAGTGGAAGCCATGCATGGTAGAGGTGGCAGTTCATCATTACTGTCCCCAACCATGAGAACTGGCTCTGCCAGGAGATGCACTGGCATGTTGATGCCCGATGTCAGATGCACTGCTGCTTCCTGAAGGTAATGGATGTCTGCTCCATTCATGGAGAGACCCAGTACCAAGACCCCATGGCCTGCCATGTCTGGGTGTGCACAGCACACTCACTGACAGTGCAGTGGAAGTACGGCCACTATGGGAGTGTGACTGGGCATGGCCAAGTTAGCTGACAGCAGATGATGTGGCTGACCTACATCCACTTGGATGCTGTTCCTCTCCCAGCGGAGTCCATCACAGACACCACACATTTCATGACAGACACCCCACATTCCATCACAGATACCCCTTGTTCCAACATTTCATTCATCCAATCCATTGAATAGACAACATGGTGAAGGCAGTCACACATGTCAGCCTGATCCCCATTTAGAACCCTGAGCATTTGTCTGGAGTACCAATGAAAATGTGCCTGTGCCTCCATGATGGCCCTAAAAATATGTTGAGTGGCATGGGAACAGACAACTGTACCAGATGGAGGAGGGACAACAGGCTCCCTCCAAGTCCCCCTATCAATCCTCCTGCATGGTACTGCACCCGCACTTTTTCTTGGGCTACACTTAGCGTGAAATACCTTTTATTTCCCCTACCTGTCCATTTACAAATCTGGCAACCCTACCTGGCATCCATCTGGACTTGGCCCAATGCAGCTGGAGGTCCACCCTCTGATGTGATCATATCAGTGGCCCTGTGGTACACCTGCTTGTATGTCCTGCCGTGGCCACCCCTGGCATTCAGATTATCAACTATCTGTTGCTGAATTTGCATCCTACGTGTCATATTTCCCCACCTCTCCCCAGCAGAAAAACACCATGTTGTCTAAAGGCATCTACTATGACATGGTAATCAACATTGATGAAGGGGACATCTCTAAGGATTGACACTCCTAGGTGGCATACTCCTAGGTGTTCTACAAGACAACAGAAGGATAATACACATAAGTATCACATAAGTAAGGATTACTTGTTTTCAGATAAAACAGAAAATGTAGCCAGTCAGTATTACCCCCTGTAGAAACATACAACAGTCTACAGATGTGGAATACAAACAACAGACAGGATGCAAAACAAGGAGAGTAACAGGACCAAAATATCCTTGTCTGTGCCAGAACAGTAACTTATCTTTGCTCCCCCCATCCAAATAAGAACAGTCATTTGTGCCATAACAGTAACTCATCTTTTCTTCCCTAACCCACAAAAAAACAGTCTATCCTTGTTTGTGCCATAAAAGTAACTCACCTTTGCTCTCCCCACCCACAAAAGAACAGTGTAGCCTTGCTTTGGCCATAACAGTAACTCACCCTTGCTCTCCCCACCCACAAAAGAATAGTCTATCCTTGTTTGTGCCATAATAGTAACTAACTTTTGCTCCCCCCACCCACAAAAGAACAGTCTATCCTTGTTTGTGCAAATTACAGTAACTCACCTTTGCTCCCCCACCTGCAAAAGAACGCTATATTCTTGTTTGTGCCATTACAGTTACTCACCCCTCTTCCCCCCACCCACAAAAGAACAGTCTATCCTTGTTTGTGCCATAGCAGTAACTCACCTTTGCTCCCCTAACCCACAAAAAAAAACAGTCTATGCTTGTTTATGCCATAACAGTGACTGACCTTTGTTTCCCCCACCCCCAAAAGAACAGGAACATGATGCATTTTGCTAACAAACCATCTTTGAAATGCTAAAAGATCTATCAAAGGAACTGTCCCTGAAACATTTGGATATATTTATCACAATGCATTCCATTTTCATGTATTGGCAATCATGTATTCCTCTGAAAAGCATGGAAAACATGCTTATGCCACCAGTGCACTTCTAAGTGATGCATACAGATAAAAGTATAAAATCCTTTGCGTCAGAATTTTCTTAAATACATTCCCGCATATGCAGTATACAGGTGAAAAAATGGAAGCATACCTTCTGAAGTTCAATACTAATTTGTGCAGATATATACAAAAGTAATAATGTAGCTTCACTCTTCTCCACATAAACAAGTCTCCTCACCATCAGTTAGCCTAGCTACATAGCTGAATTTTATATGGTGTTGATTCAGCGCTGTCAGCACAGTGAATATGCAAATGAGGTGTGAACTCATTAGAATTGCTGAATGCCCCCCCAAAAGTTGGATCCATGTAGGGATGTAAACATAGTGCAGCCACTCCCTCAGTGTTTGGTTTCAATGGATTGCAACTGTGACTGATTAGTGTTTGGGAGAAGGAAAACATAACAGCACTGCAGGCTGCCTTATGTCTAGTGGGTGTGTCAGGTCACATCTACAAAGTGTTAGATGTAAGGTTGGAAATGTAATCCAACCTGCCTTTCATTTTTTTGCAATTGCATATGATATTATTTCCACTTAATATCCTCACACATTTTAAGGCCAATGATATAGAATGGCCTACACACTGCACGTTTCAAGTTACTGTTCACACACATGAAGAATGGTCAACAAACACAGAAATGCAAGACAGAGCTGTAGATTTACAAACAATAATCATGACATGTTGTGTGATCACTAGGTGTACTACACCCAAACCTACTAAATGTACAAATAATACTTGTATGGTTTGATATCATTGTAGATGCTGTTGCATTTGGTTCTGTGCATATTGAGTTAAGTTTCTTGCTGCAAAGCTGTTTGTGTGGCAAAGAGGGATAAGGCACTCATCCTGTGTTCTGAAGGTGCATTGGAGTGAGAGCTCAAATCTAGACCTGTGTAGTAGTATCTCATGTGTACTAACATTTTCTAGTGTGTATGTCATAAGTTGTTTTTCCTCATTTCAACTACCTCTCCCTTCTCTTTCTTTTATTCTTTTTCTTTTTGTTTTTATTGGCCAGTGTTCATGTGATGCTTAGTGCAAGCATGGGAGATGGAGAAAAGTTAATGTCAGGTTTGTCTGTGCTTAACTCATTTGCATGAAGTGTGACAGTGCACAAACTGGACAACTGGCCAAACAGGACCCAGACAGCCAAAAATAGAAACCAGATGCATTCAATTAATACTATTGGGCATTGTGCAAACAAGATAAGTGACGTTAACTTGTGGTTAACAGCAAAATCTTAAGAACAATTAGTAAAAGAAGAATGTCATGTAAGTAGTCCTGTGGCAGCAAGTGTTACTGTAGGGCTGGAGTACAGATGGTCCTGGATTCTAATACAACATGTGCAACCTTTGTTTTACTGTTGTGACATTGCAGTTTATAGCAATGAACTGCAACATAGACAATGTTTTCTCAACCTTCTTGTGGCAACAGGTGTAAGTGTAAGACTGCCATACACATAGCCCTGGGTTAGAATACACTACATTCTGTACATTTACTGTTGTTCCACTTCCCATTATAGTCACTCTCACTTATTACTCTTGACATGGTGTAGCTGATATTAATTATATGTATGAGGGCTGAGGCACTAGTATAGTACCATTGTATTTATTTATTTATGTATTATCACATTTATTCTCAAATATATGACTGTGGGTATATTGTGTACTATATTCCTGTAAGTATATGTCTGCTTACTGGACTTCCATGGCCTTCACATTTATCTAACACACATTCACAAGTGCCTGTACATCCAATAACCTTGAATTTGCTTTCTTGCTGCTGTTGGGCTCCGCTTACCATCGCAAAAGCACGATACTTGAAGTTGGAGCTTCTGAGTACTGTGTTTATGCAATGGTAAGTGAAGAGCAACATTTTTAAACACTGTGTGCACTCCCAGTAAACACAAAGATTGGATTTGGCAGGAAAATCATCAATCTGCATTGCTCTTGATCCATGGTAGACATGGCAGGCGTTTCTGGAAAAGGTGTCAGATTTAGGGCACAAAGATGGGGTGTCCAGGAGTTTATGATTGTTATTGGACTTCTAGTTAAACACCACCATGCCAGGTTTCTGCAGGGGAACTATTCTGGCTCCCAGTATAGGTCAGAAACATGGGATAGTTTGGCCTGATCTGTAACCAGTGACACCAGTATCTAACGCACTGGTGACCAATGTAGGCATCACTATAATGACCTACGGTGGAGGAAGATGGATACCCTTGATGTTTGTATTGAGGAATTTAGGACTGTAGACATCCTACAACTGTATATCAGCTGCAGAGAGTAAATGTAAGATTAAAAGCTGAATATAGGCAAGACTGGTATTCATAATGGTATTCTAGTCTGCTCTGTTTTCTCCACAGCTGCCATGGATCGGGAGGCCAATGTATGAACCCATGGGGCTAGACTGGCAAGGATGTGGTGTGTATACAGCAGAAGAGTAGTGTTATTATAGCATTAAAAGTTAAAGACAGCTTTTTTTTTTGGTATTTTATAGAGTTGTATCAAACTGAGCATGCATATCTCAACTGTAAAAGCAAGTATATATGCATTAGTCTGTATCACAAACCAAGAGTACAGTATTAGAGTTTAGTCAGAGGTTGTTGTTTCAAAGACCACACTTTCCATCTATACAATTCTGTTAATTCTTCAATTATGTGTAAGTTAAAGGTTTAAAGTAAATGCCCTATACCAGTGGCACACAGGCCGTGCTGTAAACTGTAATCTGTATATCTGGAACATGCACATGTGCAATATATGCACATGCCAAGATGTACTTGCTGCAATCTTTAGTATAGTGTGCATCTGTTAGGAGCTGGTAATCGTAAAAGTAAAAGTTCTCTGTTAGGAGGTGGTAGACTTAAAAGTAAAGATTAAAATAATAGGGTCAATTAATAGTATTAATGCATTGTATGTCACATATGAAGGTACTAATTTTATCTCTGTTTTCCTCTCATCTCAACCCTTATCTGTCTTTTCTATTTTATTTGTATTTTAGTTTTTTTTAATTTTTTTATTGTATTTTATTATGTGTTGTCAAAATGTGTCCATGTCTTCCATGTGTACATCACTAAATGCTCGACAGCACAGCAGGGCATGCCTGCACCACGGGATCTGCCTGCCTCCCTCCACTGGCTCCAGCACAATTGCCCAGCATGTCTGGGAGCCAACCTGGCAGTCCCACCTCTGCTGCCCCTTCACTACCTGCCCCCCTCAGGTAGTCCTGCCCTGTAGGCCAGTCCTGTGGAACCCCCTGGGAGCAGTAACAGAGATGGTGATTTTTTCACCCATACTGAGATGCCATGGATGGTGTGTAAGGCTGTGCACTGCACTGTTGGTGCATGCCTATGCTGGCTGGAGAGGCTGCTCTCCTTCATTTTACACAGTAGTAATAGAAAGAGAAGGAGATGTCAAGTACTCCACCCAGCAGCCAAGTGAGGTGACAGAGATTACACTCCAGTGGATGAGAACTCTATTCTCACTGTCACCCAGTTTGACAATCATAGATTCTGGATGTCCCACCTTCACTCAAATGATGGTGTCCCCCAACTTTATATGTCCATCACAGTCTCTGTCTCTTGTTTGTCTTGTCTGTCTGCAATTGCTTCCACACCTACCCAACTTACTAGACCAAGACATATCTACATCCCTTCCCCAACATGCCTCTCTCTCTCTCTCTCTCTCAAGAAAAAAAAATGGACATCTGTCCCACAAAAAAAGAAGAAAAATCATCCCATACATAGCTCTCCATTTCACAGATGTGTCTTCTTGTCACACTTGATTTGGTCCAATTGGCTATATGGCTATACAACATGATTGTGTTATGGTCACCCTTTCTCTAGAGGTGACTGTCCAAATTCAGTTAATATTTGGCACATATGTTCACTTTACACTGTTAAAGAAATGGATAGCTATGGTTCTTTCCTACCTCCCTCCTGCACATTCCTGCCCTGCTTTCCCTTTATTCATACTACTGCTTGCTCCCCATTTCACCACTGTCCTATCTTCTCCATTTCTTTTCTTTAATGCATTAAAGTGTGCCAATAGCTACGCCAATTTGGTTATGTCCACATGGGAGGAGGATGTGATGTATGTGTCTGAACTCTATCGAGCTTATGTGCCCTTCTACAGATATTTTTTGGACGACCTTTTCATGTTTTGGAGAGGGGAGTTGACAGAACTATACCAGTTTGTTCATATGTTGAACACAAGCACAACTTTTTGAAATTCACATTCAAACAGTCGAATATGAAGACTGAATTCTTGGATGTTCTGCTAGTGAAGGATGCTACTAATAATATTGAGACTAGACTATTTAGAAAAGAATGCTATCGACCCACATATGTGCACCGCAACAGCATGCATCCGGGTCACATGTTTCATAACATTTTGGAAGGTCATAACCTTAGGGTTAGTCGCCTACACAATAATGATTACAATTTTGAAAGAGGGTTGAATCAGATAGATGCAGACTTCAGATCCAGAGGCTATCATGAGGAGGAGATACATCACACACAAAACAAGGTCAGAATGTGGAGGCACAATAGAGGCACACCATATTTTTTACAACATAGTATGTTAACATTCGCAACTGACAGTGTTGATAATACGCCCCCTTTTTTTTAGCCTAGCTTTTTCGAGTGATGAAAGGGACATCAGGGAGATCATCTATAGGCACTGGCCTATTTTAGGAACCAATGCAGATATTGCCGGGGTCATGGGTGATAGGCCAAGATTTGGATACAAAAATAAGAAATCCTTATGCCAGAGACTATGTTTTTCTCAGAATATTCACAGCATGAGCAATGAGACAAGTTCTTCATGTACTGTCAAATGCAATAATTGTTCATTTTGCTATTGTATAGATGAGTCTAGGACATTCACACATCCCACTTACAACAAAATATTTACACATTTTCCTGAAGCTGACTGTAACACTAAAAATCTTGTTTATCTAGCACAGTGCACAGCCTGCCCCAGTTTTTATGTTGGTAAGATGAATAGGCATCTAAGGGAGAGGATAAGTGACCATTTGTATTGTGCACGTAAAGGGATGAGCTATAGTGCAATAGCTAAACACATGAATACATCCACTGAGGGACACAATTTCAAGTTTTTAGTATTGGAAGTTTTGAATCAAGATGTTAGGATGGGGGATATAGATAATAAGACATATCATGCTGAGATGAAATGGATTCTTAGACTAGGGGCACATTATTCCCCTGGCCTTAATGAACATGTTTTGATACAACCCGCAATGAGAGCAAGACCCCTAAAAAAGAGGCTGACAAAGAAGAGATAGGGTAGATGGATTGTTTTTAAATCAATATGGACTAGTTGAGCAGTTATGCAATTTTAATATGTACATTTTCTTATTTATTGAGTTTATGAAATAGATTAAATGTTTTTATGAATTATAAGGTAATAGGTGATATGAGTATTTAATTTAATTGCATATGCATTTTTATAGTCATTATAACCTTTAGTTGTTTTTAGGAATATGAATGTAAGCAGACTTACTTGGTTATTTAATTGGCATTTTCAATGCGATCATGTTGCTTAGCAACTTTTAATGCTTTTTCAGTTGATTGGATGAAACTGTTACAAGGTGTTTAAAAGCTGGTTAGAGTTTTTACTTTGATAATAGGTCTGAAGAAGCTACATGTGAAAGTGCTTACCTGTTCTTTATTTTTTACTATTTTATTAAAGTTTTGGAACCACCTCTACCGTGAACAACTGGTGTGTTTTTGACTTTTCTACATTGCTCGATGGTGCACGGCATTTACCAATGTGCAGCAATGATAATGCAAAAGTAGTTCAAAGTATTACATACAACTATATTCGGACCCAGTACCATCTGGTCCCAAAAAGGAATGTATCACTGCATTTACTGCATTAAAAAATGCTGCCACAGAGTCAGTTAAGTAGCAGCTGTATTCTAGACAATACTGTCATATTTTGTTCTTCGCCTGCTTGCTCCCCATTTCAGCACTTTCCTATCTACCCCATTTTAACATCTTTAATCTGGTCAAAAAATAGAATCACACACAAGTAGAAGACAAATCAATGGATCCCTTCACTTTTTGGGCTCCATGTTTTCAAGGAGGTGTGTATCCCACACCAATGTGCAGTGATGGTGAGCAGTGGCAAAATGCTGTGGTTATCTCCTCACAATGCTGCTTAACCCCAGTGCACTATGTCAACATGCAGCAATACATATTGTATAAAGAATTCATGTCATTGCACTATCAATCTGTAATGAAAAGTATTTTAAAGTATTAGATAGACCTGTTTTCAAACCCAGTACCATCTGGCCAAAAACAGGAATGTATCAATGCATTAATATATGCTGCCAGAGAGTCAGTTAAGCAGCCAGTATATTTCACAGACTCAGTACTAACTGTTAGGTTTTAGCAATGTGGCTCACGTTTGCGCACTGCTTACCTATGCTCAAACATGTGTGTCTTGCATGCTTATGCATTTTGCTAACCATCATACAAACCAGCTGCTCACCATCCTATGGAAATTTACATATGCTGTATTACTGCTGCTTACTGTCCATTTCCTGTGTGTGACATGAAATTACATGTGGAGGCATTACAAACTGAGTGCCCTATATAACAGTATGTAACATATTTACAATGCATCCATGTATTTACACCCTCCCAAGCATTGCAACCCTGGTGCCTCAGTACTTCCACACATATATCAACCACACTACAAAATGTAATATCAAATGTTATGTGCTATGCATGCACATCAGTCTAGTAACACGAAGAACTACAACTATTGACCCTTATGCCTAAAAATCCTTATCTGCAAGGCTAATGCAGGAGTCAGCATGGACCATATCCATACTTGACCCTACCCATTTTGGTTTTGTCAAGGGCAGATGTTGCTTATTGACTCTTGTGGACTTCTTGGATACTGACCCCAAAGACCTAGATGAGGAATAACAGGACATAACACCAGTGTTGAGTTTTCCAAGGTCTTTGATACTATCTCACATTCATGTCATAGTGAAGGTCTCCCATCTAGGAATTAGGCCATACAATACTATATGGATAGCCAAGTGGCTCAGTGACAGAACACACACTCTCAAAGTTGGGGACCGCACCTCTACCACTAGCTCACTCACTAGTAGAATGCCACAAGGCTCTGTGCTAGACCAGTAGAATGCCACAAGGAGCTGTGCTGCTAGGCCCTCAACTGTTTGGAAAATACTTCCCTGAAGCACAGGCAACAGTAGATGTCCTGTGGTTTACCAAGTTTGCAGATGACTGTTAAGTGGATGCACACATATAGAGTCCCCAGTGATACTAACATGTTACAGAAGGGGCTGACACAAACTAATGACTGGTGTCAAACTAACGGACTCAACTATAAATTATACAATGACTCATTGTCCCCTTTGTCAATGATGTACCCCTGCTAATCATGATATCTATAGCTCCCCCCAAGTTCAAAAACAGTGTTGTGAGACTTAGGAGCACATGTTGATAGCAATCTACACTTTCATCACTATGTGCCCATAGTGGTGACACACACAATCTGCATTGTGCACATCATACATATGGGCATCACATCCAAGACCAGGGTTGTCATACCTCTACTGTACTCACACCAATAATGGGGTACAATGCTCATATCTGTCTGTACCTCACCAGACAACTGCAGCAATGGGAAAAACACAGGACTGTGCCTGGGAGAATCCCAAACCTCCAAACATGACATGAATGGAAAAACCTACTTACCTGTCACTGAACTTGGTATCATGTAAGCTGCTGAGAAGTGACCTATGCCTGCCCCATAGAGTGGTCTGAAACCCTGCCCTGCTGGAAATGATAGACATTTGCAATTCAAATAGGACAAGAATAATCTGCCCCAGGGTTCTCAATCTAGCCTGTGATATAAACAGAACATGCTGGGGAGATAGATATATCCCGCAATGATTCACACTTCTCTGTAATAGGCTCATACTGCAAATGAACCAGTTTCCTCAATGATCCTATTCAACTGCAACCTTGAGCACTGGCTGAGTGATTGTAAAGACACATTTGGGCTGGCACCTATGCCCTTCATGGACAGGGTCACTTGGTGCTGCTCACAAACTCACTCTGCTAAACATGACCATCCAACTATGCTCAGTAAGGGTACTTGTGTTTTTTCACAGCTAAGCTTGCAGACATCCTAATGCTAGTGGTCTCATATAAACCAATGACATTATGTGCCTATGTAGGCCTCCCAACCCATTGTCCCCCACATGACCTGCTGATGTTATCTACTATAAGTTTACCTGCACTCTTGTATAAATCAGACTTGTGCTGTGGCACTTGCATAAAGTTCTGAGTTCTGTAGTCTGTGTATTAGATAGGTAGGGGTTCTGTTCTCACGCTACTTGACTTGGTGTGTGTGTGTGTGTGTGTGTGTGTGTGTGTGTGTGTGTGTATGTGTGTCTAGACAGAAGAGCAGAAGTGTGTATCCTATAGTTACTTTTCCAATTACATGGATTGCCAGTATTTTGATACTTACACATGCCTACACATCCATTTCATGCAGGCCTCCCACCCCCTTGTCTCCCACATGGCCTGCTGATGTAATCTAGTATAAGTTCATCTGCAGTGTTATAAAAGTCTGACTTGTGCCATGGCACCTGCATAAAGTACTGTAGTCTGTGTAATTAGATAGGGGTTCTCTTGTGTGTGTGTGTGTGTGTGTGTGTGTGTGTGTGTGTGTGTGTGTGTGTGTGTGTGTGTCTGTGTGTGGTTGTGTGTGTGTGTGTGTGTCTGTGTGTGTGTGTGTGTGTCTAGACAGAAGAGCAGAAATGTGTATCCCACAGTTACTGCTCCAATGACATGGACTGACAGTATTTTGATACTTGCAGATGCCTACACATCCATGTAATGCAGCCCACTCAACATCTTGTCTTCTACATGTCATCTACTAAGTTCACTTGTACTCTTGTAAAAGTCTTGTGCCATGATGCTTGCATAAAGTACTGTGCTCTGTAGTTTGTTTACTTAGGTGGGTAGGGGTTCTATTCTCACTGCAGTCATGTGTGTGTGTGTGTGTGTGTGTGTGTGTGTGTGTGTGTGTGTGTGTGTGTGTGTGTGTGTGTGTGTGTGTGTGTGTGTGTGTATGTGTGTGTGTGTGTGTGTGTGTGTGTGTGTGTGTGTGTGTGTGTGTGTGTGTGTGTGTGTGTGTGAGCTGTTGCTTGACATTACAGACAGCATTTCACCCCAACATGTGGGGCACTGTTATGTTCTCCTCAAAAGACACAATAGGTTCATAGGTGTTTACTAGGCTAATGATCACAAGGGCCTTTTTAAATCTAGCCGTGCATCCCAAATCTCCGACAAGTTCTGATTTCCTTGATAAGTGTAAGCAGGGGCTTGGGGAGATGAACAATTTACAGGTTGCCTGTGTCCATTAGAGACATAGGTGCCAAACCAGGGATGAATTTCTGCTTCCCCATCCAATTGTCCTTCATAGGTTCATAGATTAGTACTAGGCTAACTGCCCTTGTGGGCCAAGAATCAAACCCTGCACCTTGTGTCTTTAAGGTAAGCACCTTAATCATTATACCAACCTCCCACCTTGAATTGGGTTTGCAAGGAGCTCTGCTTTACATGGATGAGGAGCCTGTTCCATCAATGGGATAGTCTCTGGCATACATACCTGTCTCTCCAGTAGGTCCTATTTATATCACAGGCAAGGTTTAAATCTTTAGAATGGGTCATTCTAGTGCTGTTTGTTTTGTGGATATGCAGGAGGACCATCAGAGTGGGGTCTGAAAATGCCCTGTATGCCAGACATAGATCTCCCCTCAAAAGGCTTAAGGAGACAGAATACAGGGATAGGGCCTTAAGATTGTCTACACAGGACATTTTACATACACCCTGTATGCTTTTAATGAGGAACCTCTGCGGATGTTCCATTTGTTGGATATGTCTGGTTAGGTACATACTAAAGAGGGAATTGTACTCAATGATAGGTCTGATGAATGCTGAATACATTGGAACAATGACTTCCTTGGATTTAGATGTCATACCTTTGTTTATAAGTTGTGCAACATAGAATGGTTTCTTCACTACTGCAGACACATAATGGTCAAAGGCTAGATTACTATCTATGTGTGTCCCTACCTCTAAGGGGTGTGTTGTCAATATGAATATGAAAGTTACCAGGGATGGACTGGATACTTCCTAAAGGATATTATTATGTATTTCTTGGCATTTAGTTTTAGTCCTTGGCTCTGACACCAGTTGTTTGTCTGTATCAGCTCCTCCTTGCGAACATTTGCATCAGTGTGGGATTCAATGACAGCTCCTAATTTGCAATCATTTGCAAATTTAGTCAGTCATAAACCACTGACATTGGCCTTGAATTTTGAGAAGTAAATACCAAAAACAGGTGGTGCAAGAACTGATCTCTGAGGGACTCCATTTGTGACTGGCCTCATTGTAGAGGTGGACTCCCCAATTCTAGTTTCCTGGGTCCTGTCTGTGAGCGAGTTGGCTCTCCACTGGGTGACATATGAGTTTGTACCTAACCTTTTGAGTTTGTCAACAATGCCTAAGTGGGGTATTGTGTCAAAAGCCTTGGCCATGTCAAGGTAGGCAGTGTGAACCATTTTTCCCTCATCCACAAGTTGGACTCTGCTGTGGCAATTGCTTAATATACTGAGTTCTATAGTCTGTGTACTCAGGTAGGTAGGGGCTCTATTCTCACTGCACTCAAGTGTGTGTGTGTGCGTGTGTGCATGTGTGTGTGTGTGTGTGTGTGTGTGTGTGTGTGTGTGTGTGTGTGTGTGTGTGTGTGTGTGTGTGTGTGTGTGTGTGGATACGCGCGCACATTTGTGAGCTGTTGCTTGACATTACAGACAGCATTTTACACCAGCATGTGGGGGATATGCAGTGATCCCACCAGGGCAGGGTCAGAGACTGGCCTGGAGGCCGTTCAGATGTGACCTCATTCTATACAACAAAGATTACAGTGACATGGCTTTTAGTCTATCCACATACATGATGTCATAATTTGTAGGCCCTGTGTTATCTTGCTGAGAAAGCCCTGTGGTGTCTCCAGCTGCTGCATGTTTCTGGTGAGGTATATGTAAAAAAGAGCATTATACTCTACTAGTCTTGTAATGACGTTTGACTGTAGTGCTGTTATACAATCTTAAGATTTCAATATGATGGCATGACTTATGATATGCACAACAGAGGCTTTCAATACCAGTGTGGACATTTGGTGGTCAATGTTCAGATTGCTATCTATGTGTGTGTTCCCAGTGCTTGCATCAGTGGGTTTCTGCATAGCAGGACTGTTGTTAATGCTAATGCAGTGATTAACATGGAACTCTACTTTTCAGACAGACAACATTACAAACACACATTTCTGTATTTATTTGTACAATGTGTGCTTTTGTCACCATTCAGTTGTGTGTGTTAGCTCCTCCTGTACTATGTTACCACCATTGGTGGACTCAATGACTGTAAGCAATATACATGAATCAGCAAACTTGGTAAGCCAGAAGCCATATACTTTAGCGTGAACTGCTGAGAAATACAGTTTAAACAATGAGGGGCCAAGCACAGTTCCCTGGTGTTTGCCAATGGTGACAGCTCTACTGGTAAAGGTTGATTCACCAAATTTCACATGATGTGTTCTGTCAGTGAGCAAATTGGTTACCCCCCAACAACTTATGTAAGGTTTAATCCCCAGCTTGCGAGTTTTCTCAATGATACCTGCATGTGTGATTGTGTCAAAACCCTAGGCCAGATCACAATAGGCAGTATGCACTGTCTTACCGTCATGTGGTAAGATCACAAATCACCTATGGGATGAGTCAGCACATACACCTTCCTGATATGGTTGAATACACAGTTCAACACACCCTCCATATGGTCTATGTTCCCATACAAAGGTGTACAACAGCATGCATCCACTTGAGTTGGGGGGACAGCACCTATGCATGCATGTATAGAGACATTCTGACTCTCCTCAACTGTGAGGCAGACCAACATGTTATCACTGTCCTCTTCTACATGTACACTAGTAATATTCCAGCTGTGTGCAACAGACCTGTGTGAGTTGTTAATACTACATCAGGTCCATTAAATTTGATAGATGTCCTCAAAGAGGTCATCAAGGGCATGCATGATGACAACAGTATCATCTTATGAAGCTTGAACAGCTCAAGACATTTGACACAAATCCACAATAAGGTATTTAATCAACACTGTCATATGTGACAATAAACAGCTATATCACCAAATGGGTAGACCAGTGTATGACATATGTGACATCTCACTATGTTGAAATGTGTGATGTGACATATATCTCAGGTCCATTGATCAGGTCTGAACATCAGGGGTGTCTGCTATGCCATTTTCTGCCCAGTAGTTAAGTGATGGACATCACAGAAGAACTACACATAATGTGTCCAAACAGCTGCCTGAAGGACCACAGCTTGTGGGTAATCATTGACTCTGTGATATTACTAAAATACAGACAGTATCAACACATACAAAAAAATGCTGCCATAGTCATGACAACACCTGCATTGACAAGAAACATGGAGGGATTTCTTGAATCAGGAAACAGACACACCACCCAAGTATAATGTGGATATGATACCCTATAATCAGACCAATAGGTATGTGCCCCATGTCCTGGGATAGGGGGTAGGTGGTACATCCACCAGCACGTGGTCACAGTTGTTGACTACTTCCTTGAATGTGACACAATTACTGGGTATGTGAAGGGCATGCACATCAGAGGCCAGAATACCTTCATGGTTCCCAGCCTTCATCACACCAGTAACTATGTATAATGCACCCTTCTCCATGTACTTCCCTACACATCTTCCCACAATGTGCAACTGAAGTGTACCACCTTTGTCACAGTGCACTGTCACACAGCCACACCTAGGTATTCTTTCTGTGTAATATACATGACTGTCTGGGGGTGCAAAATACCAATCAAGTTGTTACAACAGATGCATATGTGCTACCTGTTCTGTGTATGCACACGCTACACACATAGGTGTTTGACAACATTAATGACATGTATCACTTCTGTGACAGTGTGAAATGTGGCATATATATATATATATATATATATATATATATATATATATATATATATATATATATTTTATATTTATTACCATGCACACAAGGCACTAAGCCTATATTACCCATACTGTTGCATACAGGTATTGCAGTGTCTCTCGTCACATCTCCAGAAGATGTTACAGTGCAGGACAGTGTGCATGGTTACCCTCATATAGTGTGGATGTATCATAATAGTTGTTCAAGTGTGTGTGTGTGTGTGTGTGTGTGTGTGTGTGTGTGTGTGTGTGTGTGTGTGTGTGTGTGTGTGTGTGTGTATGTGTGTGTGTGTGTGTGTGCAGACTCATCTCTTATCACTCTACATTATATATATACATATATATATATATATATGTATATATATATATATATATATATATATATATAAAATGTCAGAGGCATGGGATTAGTGGTGATATTATTCTGGTATTATACATGATTGTGGTTGGTTCTTGTAATGTTTGCCATGATCCTTTAACTGTGGCCACCTTGCTGGAGACCTCTTCTGAGATTACACTCATATTCAGGCATATCAGTTTGTACAGCTTCCCAGTATGCACCCTACTCCAATTGTATGTCAGATCCCTGATAGATGTCCTCTGCATTATTCATGTAAGGATGCTTATCTCACACATACATCCTCCCCACTGTTATGTCACCTTGTTTGACAGTTACAGACAACACATTTTTAATGTACAGTCTGTACTGTACATTACAGATATGTGCTTAGTGTTGCTGCTACAACCATCTTCCTTTGACATACCCTTCTTTTCTGTATGTGAGGGAGTTTCACCTGCCCTCTTTCCCTGTGTTCATTCCTACAATTCATCTGTGTGTCCCTATTCAATACTCAGACTTCCCCTGAGTTTTCATTTTACATGACAGTCCCACGTCCTGTTACAGATCATTAATACAGCTTCAGTACAGAATGCCAGGAATAGGATATCACAATACTCTGCACTGCAGGTATACTGTCCTGTGCTGTGTTTGGACCATATACTTCACATTCATACCTCTGAAGATATTCCCAGGATGCCCAGATGAGTTCCTTATCAAATATGTGGCTTTCTGTCATATCATTGGGATGATCTCGGCACTGATGTGACTCATTATTACATACATTTGGGTGCATACTTCTCAACTGTTCTGATTTGTGCAGAATGTCAAGATTTTGTCTCATATTTATCATCTTTTCCTGACTACATTTTTGCTTTCTGGCAAATCATTGGCATGTCATTACAGAGTAAAGTCAGAAACTGATGACTGACATTTGAGTTTTAATCTTCATGCTCTTCAGGCAGTTCTAGCTAATCAGCTTTCTAAGTTTGGAAATGCAATATTAAATATCTGCTCCTATTTTTGGGCCTTTGTCCCCCCATTATGTATTTATTTATCCCCATGTCTTGCTCAAAGTAGATGACAGGTATGTTTGAGTTTCACTCTACCACATGCCTATGTGATATCTATGGCAATTATGTCCCTATTTCTGGTTAAATGTCCTTGCATTATGTTGGTCTTTCTGGAGATATGTTGAACTAACAGATTTACAACTATCTGAAGCTCTGGTAGACATTTTGGCATTCCATGCAAATCCACAGACTGTAGGTGCTCTGTTTTACAAGGGATTGATGTCCATGGTCGCTTACAGGGTTTTCCCGGCCGGCAACACTGCTGCATGCTATGAATCCTAGGTTAGCTATGCCCCACCTCATTAATATGCATTGAACGCTGCTGCATGCCAGACACCATCGTACTAACATGCAAACTCAATGTAGGCTCTGAAGTAGGCTTACACAGAGTTTATTGAATACTGGGGAATATGTATTTAAAGATACATTAAATTGCAGCATTAAGATGTCATGTAAGCTATTTTACTAATATGCTTTTTCATAGTATCTATAGGATTTGAACTGATGATGGTTTCACAGTTTGAAAACATTCCTAGGGACAAAACTTTTATCTGTGTTATGGATTATGTTTAAAGATATTTTTATGGTCACTTTACCATTCAGTTATTTTATATTCAAAGCTCTGTTTGGTGCCACAAAATTTTTCCACATTCAGTTGAAGTAAAACAAGTCTGTCAGATCTCTGTTCTTAAATCTCATTAAAGAATTTAATAGAGTTAACGATCACTATCTTCTGGAACTTCTAGCTTCAAAGAAGTTCTCTCTCTCAGACCATGTAGGTAGCTTACTAACTGCATTGAAGGTGAGGTGCAATTTATCACATGGAACAATTCTCCCTCTGTCTACCAATGGCAACACTTAATGCTTGGCATCTTTTCAACGCCTTCATTATTGGGATGGTGGAGCTCTGTGGTGATGGCAGACTACCTTATTAGACTGACCAGCTTGCCAACCTCATTTCTGGTGATTGTGCCACTTCTATAATTTTTTACCTGCAGAACGCATATAGCATCAACCACTCCTTCCTAAGTTCTTCTGGATTATTTCTAAACATAGACAAAACCAAAATTATGCTTTTAATATGGGGGGATTTTCAGAATGAGAGTGGTGATCATATTATCTTCAAAACATAAAATCTGTCCATCACTTGAGTATTTAATGAATAGTTGAAGAAGTTAGTTTCAACAGCCTGCTTTGACAGACCATTGATCATGTAAGTTTGATAAGCATGTCAGAAGCTCAGCTATCCTAACTTGGTTAGGACTTTATTTATGTCCAGATTTTGACTTATTACTGAACCAGTGTATCTCCTTCAATATGTCTTTTGTTTTGCCCATATATTCACTAAGTTTCACTGTCCCTTTCTTCTCCAAGTAGAGCAAGGTTATAATAGGATTGCTAAAGTTGCAGAAGGTCATTCTACTCAAACATAACACTGCTTCAGTTTGCAGTACAATGAATTCAGCCAATCCCTATCCATATTGAAGTTTAACTCACCTATATAATACCAAATAACCGATCTGACCTCTCTTGTCCATAACCTGGAATATTACTAACCGTACCATAACCTTAGGTCAGCTCAATGGTTTTTCATAGCCATACCTAAATCCGGCAATCGTTTTGCTGATTCATATTTCTCTGTCCTCCATGACAAGCTTTAGAACAGACTTCCACTTGTACAATGTCACTTTTCTTCTATTGTACATTCAAAAAGCATTGAAAGAATGTTGCCACATTCACTGGGTACATCATGGAGGAGTTACACAAAAATACTCTGCTATATGTTTTTCTACATTTTTTCTGATACAACAGATGCCAATGATTCTATAAAATTATTTACTGTTATCCTTTCTGATGTTCAATAGGTATATCTCATGTTTATCATGTAAATCTACAATCATATCTTTAATCGTACTTTGTATGACAACAGTTATGAACTTGACATACTTTTTTTGCCAAATCTCACTATAGTATGTTTCTAATTTTTCTTTTTAATTAGTTTACTTTTTTCACTGTTAATTGAATTATGCACATTTAACTGCTGAATAATCATGATTGATCACAAACGGTCAGTTTTCATCATCATGGTTTGTACAAGACTAGTATGCACTGTTTTGGTGATATATATATATATATATATATATATATATATATATATATATATATATATATATATACACACACACACACCACACACACACACACACACACACACACACTTTTGGGAATATGATGTGCTCACTCCCTTCAAAAAGTTTTTATAGTCTTTACAAGCAGGTTGGATGTAGATAATTCTTTTGCTGATCAGTTTGTGATTGTTACATTTCTTCAAGTGATCATCTCATTTGTTCATAGGTGAAGCAAATAGTTTGTAGTAGAATAAATTATAAAAGAAGTGTCAGGCTATGACCTCATCAAACATTGTATATGTATGAAGAATGAATGAGATTACAACTATACTGATAAAATAATTAAGTAAATGTGGAATTATTTAAGATAAAACATGACTCGAATGGAAAGAAAAAATGAAAAAGAAAATGAAAATATATTGTAACAATAATAAATATGAGAAAAACAGTTACAGAGTGCACAGGAAGTATGAACAGATAACATTCAAATGCTTTTCACTAAGCTTGGCCATAAGAATGAAAGAAAGCATTACACTGCATATATTAAATTTTTGTAGAATCTGTTTACAAAGTACCATTTTACAAAGTTGTGTGTGAAAGGAAAGAAAGGTATGCTCAACATAATTTGCATTTTTGACCATAAATATGAGACTGAAGTGAAAAGAAGTGTTGCAGTATGAAGTGTAAAAATGCATCAAAATAGAGATGCAATATCATGTTGTTGCAAGAAATGCTAATAATTAATAAATAAAAAGAGTTTAAACCAGACATATCCAGAGGATGATATTTTTTGTGTAAAGATACTCTTCTCTCATTGTTAGTAGATGACAGAGAAAAGAGGTCTGTGTGCACATTATGACATACTCAGAGTACAAAGTAAAGCTACAAGGTCAAAATCTGTCAACATATGAATTCAGAAATCAGAAGTACAATATCCTGTTTCATATTGTGCCAGTAATAAGCTGGATTAGTTCATAATGTAAAAGGAAATAAATCATGCGTATAGTAATCAAATGGCATTCTAGTTGTAGACATTTTGGATACTATACAGAGTCATAGCAATGATATCTTAAACTAATATAGTTAGAGGCGTAAGAAGTTTTCATTGAGAACACCATACATAAAAAAATCCTGATGCCAATGATACAATCTCCAGAGAAAGAACAAATAGCTCTCAAGAGAAGAAATTTAGTTGAAAACTTGTATGTTATTAAGAAATTATTCGAGACAACAGAATGGGTGAATATTATGGCTACTGTTCCAAAAAAAGATAATATTCATTTGTTTTGATGGGGTATATGTGAATGGCATGACTAAAAAGAACATTACCCACTTCTAACAGCTGAAGTAAGGGTCTCAAGGATTCAAAATGCTAAGTTCTGTTCAATATTAGATCCAAGCAAGGGATTTTTGGCACATAAAGATAGACAAAGAATCATCTAAACTGTACATTTAAAACTGTATTAGGAAGGGATAAACTCCTTAGGCTTCCACTTAATATTTCCCTCGCCATAGGGATGTTTAAAAGAGCTTTTGCAGGGGTAACTGGAATCTTGGAAGGCATAGTAAACATAGCTGATGATTTGCTAGAGTGGGAGAACAGATTCCTTAGACTTTTGTTTGATATTTCATTAACACCATATGTGCGTCAATGAGCTATTGTACAAGTAATTGAAGGCTTGGAAAGTATCACAAGCATAACTGACAATTGTTCCCGTGGGGTCAGACACAAGAAGAGCATAAAAAGGCATTTACAGCTGTTGAATAGATCATGAGCGCATCATTTTAAATTAAATAAGAACAAGTATAAAATAAATAATAAGTATAAAGTGCGAGGGTCATATTCTAATGGCAGAGGGTGTTGAAAACTGAAACAGGCAAAATCCGAGTAATTGCATATGCCAAAGCCAGAAGATCAGCCAGAATTACAGAGGTTTCGATGAATTATGTACTATCTTACAAAGTTTGTACATGCTATCAGTGAGACAACTGGGACTCCAAGCAAGCTGTTAGAGCAAGATGTTACCTAGCAATTCTGCTACAAAAAGGAACAATTTTACTTGCTCAAAACTAGTTACTAAAGATTTGATATTAAAATAATATAAGAATAAGCATTTTTTTCAAGTGGATGCTAGAAAGATTATTACTGGAACTGTTGTTCTGCAGAATTATAGACCAGTTTCATATCAGTGAAGAACATTTTCAGCTTCACTAAAGGTATACACTCAGAAAACAAACTGTTAGCAATAGTATTATGGATATGAAAAATTCTAAGAATATGTTTATGATGAAGAAATTCAGGTAGAAATAAATCATTCACTCCTGTAAAGCATATTCAAAAACTTAGCATCATGCCTCCGCTGTGGAGAATATTAAAACTAATTTTCAGTAACATGATCTAAAAGTAAAATACAGACTAAGCAATAAATTACTCATAGTGGATATCCAAAGAAGCATTGAATAACTGCTAAAAGAAGAAAGTACAATCATGCTAGGAGCTTGCCATAATTGTAGATGTTTAATTATGTGTTAATTTGCAGCAATAATAACACCTGGGACTTCTGCCACAGAAAACATGATGACCGATCCAGTTTTTAGAGGTTTAAAACATTTCCCTTCTGGATGGACAGATGCTGTCCCACATGTACATCAGTATGACTGCAGTATAAGAAGAACATCTCTCCAAGCCCACTTTAATTCTTTCTTGTCCCTGTCAACTGCAAGGGTCTGGACTGAGACCACAACATGAACCAATCAGATAGTAGCTGCCCCCAAGAAAAGCTGCCAAACCAGAAATCCCCACAAATCTGCATCTTCAGATATTAAATAAACCTAAGGAAAGGGGTGCCTTGTTATGGTAAATCAGAGCGATGATAAAGAAATAGCTGACTGAGTATACATCCCAAACTTTTAATTGCTATAGTCGGGAAACAGAGGGACAGTGGGTGGGAAAGGTTACTGTAACAGCAATATACTCGAACATCTGGAATTATGGTATATATCCTAACACAACTGTACTACGTTTATTGTATTATTCAGTATTGTAATAGTGTTAACACTCTGAAAAATTTAATGTAATAGTGTTAACACTCTGAAAAATTTTCAGAGTTTACAGATCAATGGGTGGTTGGCCCCCAAAAGATTTTTGTGCAGTAGTCCTTGTAGGATGGTTGTGGCAAATCCTGCTCTAAGTGTAGAGGTAATAATATTCAGGATATAATGTTTGGAAAATGTGTAGAAAGATGATCAGAAAGATGCTGCAAGGATTGCCTGTGCGAAGCCAGATCATGGTCAAATGGGGCCCTACGCAGGGTGGGCCAGGGTGCCCCCCCAGCAACCATTCCAGTGTTTCATTGCTTGGCTGTCTCTCCCCTATTACCATAAACATTAGTCAACTTGTCAGTGTCTATACTATTTTCTTCTTAACTTTTTCAATTAACACAGAGATCTGTAGTTCATTTAAAACTTCTATTTCAAATTTTACAAAAAAAAAAAAAAAGAAAAAAAAAAGAAAATAAAAAGAAAGAAAAACTGACAGCTATTTTCAAAACCAAACCAAACCCTCTCACATTGAAAACAGACTTAGCTTGTGAAACAGTAAAGCTCTTCCCTTGAACACACACTTATTGAAAATGCATCTAGCCACCCATTGCACTACAAGAGACATGTTGTATTCATACTCTGTATATTAGGAACTATTAATTAGTGTCTATGTGAAGGGTGTAGGAGTTCAAAGGACAATGTGTAATGCATTTGCTAACAGCCCAGGGCACCACCCAGGAGACACGAGTGTCCGTTTTCAGGAGCAGCCCAGGAGTACTGTCTGGTGAAGTAACTTGGCAGAGCCACATAGAAGACCAATGAAGGCAGACAGGATCAAACCATATACCCTACAAGAGGCAGGTCTTTAACAGCTCATAGCCTTACTCATCTACACTGTTAGATACCTGTTGTACCATAAATATACTGCATTTCATACCTGGGTGTTTGCAAAAAACAAGCTAAATTAAAAATGTATTTATAATTAAAATATTAACATTAAAGTCCTATACTTCATGCTGAAAAGTTTATTTACAGCTACATAATAAACACACTGCCAACATTCAACAAAACAGGGAAGCCAAGGTTCACATCCAAAGAACATGGCCAATATGAGGATGCTTGTATTTACTACAATCAATTTCCTTCTTTTACACAATCAGTACTGTAGTTCATAGATAGTTACTAGGCTTGCAGTGCAGGGGACCATTAATGAGCCTAGCCCAAATTTTCAGTTGCCCCAAAGTACTGTCTAGGAGTGAATTGCTCAAGAACAGGCTATCAATATGAGGCAAATTCAGGGAAGTTCTGCACATTGGAGACAGAGAAGCGCAGACTACACTAAATTGCTTAAAAACGTTAACAGTAACACATTTTACATCAACATATATATTTTATTTTGTTAAGCTGGGTAGTATAACTAGACTAGTGACTTCTTTTCCAGGAAGTCCCAAGGTGGCATTTGTACTACTAGGGTACATTTTGGCCAGAGCATCATGGAACTTTCCCTGCTCTTTTCATAGAGTATGGAGACGCTGTTTGGCTGTTACACTTCTGGTTTCCATTCAGGGTGTGAAGGCAGCTAGGAGAATCTGGAAGGAAGATGAAGGTATCACAAATGTCTGACAGTGGAAAAGAAGAGGAATGTGTGCAGAAGGAAGCAGAGTTGGAGAGCTGTCATTTCGAGTGGTGAGGTCACGACTGAGGGGTTGGATGAGCTGTTGGAGAAGAAGGAGGTGGCTGGAATAAAGGAGAATGCTGATGTGAAGGTAAATGAACCTTAACAAGATTCAGAGTACCTTTTCCAGAGAGGATTGTTCCCTGGGTCCAAGTCAGAGTGTGTAGTTACAACCCTTCAATCGGGAAAGAAATTATTATGCAGAGTGAACCGGAGAGTGAAGCGGCAGTATCATGGGGTGACATTATGGATGAGATTCAGGAAGATGATGTGAGAAAAATTTCAGAAGAAAGAAAGTCACGTGCATTGATGGTGAAAGAGGGGAAAAAAGCAATTAAGAGAAAGGGAAGAGGAAAAGAGATCCTGATGAATAAGTTAATTGTATGGTTCAGTGGTAAGAAGGAAAAAGAACTAGAAAGGTATGAGGTATGGGACACAGTTATTGCACCCTTGGGAATATCACCCAATGTGGTAAGAGCTTTCATTCGTATTAATAGGGAGAGTTACTGTGATACTATATTTGAGACTGGCCAATACATGGAATGCTTTTTAGAAATTTGATTGTAATCTGTGGAACCTTCATGTAGTGCAGACTTTTTATAGGATCATAGGAATTAATAGGCTATTGGCACTGAGGCCCTTACATGCCTAGCCAAGAATTTAGCCCATGTTCCAACAAGTCATCCCCCTATGCCACTGTCAAGCAGGGACACAGGTGGAATCCCAGGGGTGTATTTTCTGTTCCCCATCCAGTTATCTGGGTTGCGCTTAAAAAGGTTTAATGAGGTACTCTGCTTTATGTGGAGACGAGTCTATTTCACAAAAGGGGGGCTCTGGAACACAAATCTGTCCCCCCAAAAAGTCCTATTGATGTCACAGACCAGTTTGAGGTTGTGCTTGTGGGTTACTCGAGTGGAGCTTGACTTGCGGATATGCAGCAGTCCCATCAGGGTGGGGTCTGAGATTGCTTTGTATGCCAGACAGAGGTCACCTCTGAGGAGTCTGTAGGAGACTGAGTAGAGGGACAGAGCTTTTAGCCTATCTGTGTAGGGTAGATGTTTGAGGCCCTGGATTCTCTGGGTGAGGAACCTCTGCTGTCTCTACAGCTGCTGCATGTGCTTTGTGAGCTACACGCTGAAAGGGGCATTGTACTCAGTAATGGGGATCTTGTAAAGGAAGAATATAGGGATGTTATGACCACCTTGTCCCTGGATGAGATACCCTTACTAATGAGGTGGGCCATGTAGAAAGCTTTCCAAACAAAGGAGGCAATATGGTGGTCAAAAGTCAGTTTGCTATCAACCTGGGTGCCCAATTCCATCACGACTGATTGCATGCGTAGTGCCTTATTATCAGTGTGATCATTTGTGGGGATGTCACTCTCACCAAAAGGATGTTGATGCATTTTTTGGCATTCAGTTTGAGGCCATGTTTCTGGCACCAGTTATTTCTTTGGCTGAGACCCTCTTGGAGGATGTCTATATCACTAGGGGAATTTTTTACAGCACACAGCTTGCAGTCATTTGCAAACTTGGTCAGCCATAGGCCACTAGATTTGGCTTGCACCTCTGAGAAGTATATCCCAAACAGCAGAGACCCCAGGACCATTCCCTGGGGTACACCACTTGTTATGGGTCTACTTCTTGAGGTGGCTTCCCCTATTTTGACTAGGTGGGTTCTATCAGTGAACCAGTTTGCTACCCATCTGGTAACATATGGATTGATGCCTAGTTGAGAGAGTTTATCTTTTATACCTGAGTGGGAAATAGCATTGAAGGCTTTGGCCAGGTCAAGGTAGGCAGTGTTCATTGTCTTGCCCTCGTTTATTGCCTTGGTGACTGTCTCAAAGAAGTCAACCAAACTGAACAGGCATTACCTCCCCTTGACAAAACCAAACTGTGTGTGATCAAGTGTCTGGAGGTTGCCAATGTCCTTGTTAATCAGGTCCACGATAATCCACTTCATGGCCTTGCAGATCAGACTAGTTAGGCTGACGGGTCTATAATTTCCTGGATTGGTGGACACTCCACCTTTGTGCAAAGGGATGACAATAGCTGTCCTACACTTAGCTGGGACAAAGCCGGTACTCAGGCTTTGGTTGAATATGGTGCCTAATGGTGCTGCATGTTCCTGCCTGAGTTCATGTGGGATGTAAAAGCTTATTTTCTCAATTCCAGGACCTGCCCTTGCCATGACCCAACCTAGTCTTCCTTCCCTTTATGTACCCTCAAAAGGACCATACTTAGTACCTCATTACACCTCTCTCTCCAATGTGTCTACTATGCATTTGCATAATTTTATACAAACAAAAATATTTTATTGTTGGCCTATTGAACAATATCAATGTAAAATTATGTTACTAAGCTTCTTTTGATGCAACTTTAAAACTTTATGCATGTAACCTAACATGTGAATATTTTTGCTATAACTGCTATTATATCAATATTATTTAAAATTGTACTTGTTTAAAAATGTACTACTGGAGCTTTTCTCCTCGGGTCTCCACTGAAAACGGGCCACAAGCCCAGTTGGACAAACCTGGTTAACAAATGTCAATAAATAAATAAATAAATAAATAAATAAATAAATAAATAAATATAATGTAGCCTGGGATGATATTGGGTCCCATGGAGGCTGTATCCTTTGCCTTTGAGAGGGCAGTGATGACTTGCTCCCTAGAGATAAGGGGAGGGGGGCAGGTGGTGGGGATGTCCTGTTTTACTGATGGGGGGCAGAAGAGTGAAGTTTTCACTGAACCTGTCTCCCAGGAAGTTGGATATATCTACAGGGTTTGTGTATGTGGTGTCCTTGACCACCAGTTCTGAACAGATCTGGGTGCTTCCCTTGAGATTGCTGACATATGTGAAGAAAGCCGTATGACTGTCTTTAGTAGATGTGGACAGTTTGGACTTGAAGTTTGCTTTGGATGATTTCACTTGTGCTCTTATTTGGTTGTTCAGGCTAAGGAAAGATTGCTTCCAGTTAGACACTTGCTCCTTCTTGGCTCTGGACAGCAATTTGTTCCTTTTATTATAGAGTTTATTTATTGTAGATGTCCACCAGACAGGTTTACTCTTCCTTGAGGAGGATGATTTCATCCTGACTGGTATTTCTGATTCCATGCAGCTATATAAATGCTGATATATTACTTTGGTGTAAGTTTGGGCATATGTCCCAGTTCCTGTTGAGGGGGAGGGTCTGTGAAGCTGTTTATACCTTCCCTCAGGAGGTTGTAATCATCTTTGTAGAAGTTTTTTTTTTATCCTAGTTGGAGGAGGGGGTCGGAGTTGGTGACTTTGAAAGTGACTGCTTTGTGGTCAGATCTTACCAGGGATAATGACACTTTTGGGATGCTGCAGTGGTTACTCATGTTGGTTAATACCAAGTCCAAGATATTTTCACCTGTTGTGGGGGCATCGACCAGCTGGTCCAAGGCATTTGCATTGATGAAATCAAGGAATTTCTGGGCATTTGTGTTTCGGCATGAATATTTCTTCCAATCTATGCTTGGATAGTTAAAGTCACCCAAGATCAGGGTAAAGGGTTGAATCTTGATAGATGCGAAGAAGTCCAGTTAGGTGGAGTGGGCATCTTGAGTCAGAGTTGGAGGCCTGTAGCTAGCTATGATTTGAATAGGTGTAGTGCCAATTGTTAACTGCACCTGCAGTATTTACTGTGCATCATACTGTCTGACAAGCCTAGAAGTGTGTATGTCTTTTATATATATTCCAACTCCACCTCCTTTTGTTTTGCTGCCCATGGTTTGGGGTCTGAATTAATGACAGGATGAGTAACCTGGTATGGCTGGGGTGCTCTTCACAGCTTTGAACCAAGTTTCTGTGACTGCACAAATGTCAGCTTCTTCCAGGGTTAAGAATGCTAGCAATGAGTGCAGTTTCATGTTTAGACTCCTAGCGTTTAGCAGCATGACATTTAATTTACGTTTCTTTATTTACAATTTCAAACTGAAGGAGATAAGGAAGCATTGAAAAACTATTTAAACAATGTTTGTAAAGAAGTGCTGGACATTCCAAAAGTATATGATGACAGAGGTCTATGACTGGGGGATGGGATTGTGGGATAATTTTGAAGATAGAAAATGATTTTCACACTGAGCTAATCGAAGGAAGGACACTGAGCAAACTCAGATCTATAATATATAACATTAAGTATCCTGTTTTTTTGCTTATTTTTTCAAGTTATCTATAGCACTTTGTCTACTGCATACCTTTCTAGCTAGTTTCACTGTGTGTGAGGTATTAACTGGAAATTGTCCACTTTTATTAAGCATCTGTTTGGGTTGTTTGATTCTGATCTCCTGACAAGGAGAGTGTCATATAACTTGTTTGCAGTTAAAAGCTTTCTCTAGAGGCTCCTTTAGCTGTTTAAAACTTTCATTTAAAGGCTCACTGCTGCTTTTCTGCTGTGAGAAAAATTTCTGCAGTTTGTTTCTAAGTAGTGTGGATATTTGTAGCATTGTCCATATTCAGGCCTGTGTTTGGGCCTAGTGTTTGTGGAGGCTGTGTGTCTGAGCACATGTTCAAGGACATCTTGGTTTAGCCAAAGCCATTAGGCATTTCAGTGATAGAGAATTGTTTAAGGTCATTGGTTGGCTGGGGTCACTTGGACTAGAGCTTAGAGTAAGCACCTCATTGGTTCTTTTGAGCTTTTTTTAAAGTTGTCTCAGGTTCCAACTTTCTGTTGCCTAAGAAGTTAAGTTTGTGTTTCTGCCATTTCACACTGAGCTAATTGAAGGAAGGACACTGAGCAAACTCGGATCTGTAATTTATAACATTACTTCTCCTGTTTTTTTTTTTTTTGCTTATTTTTTCGAGTTATTTATAGCACTTTGTCTACTGCATGCTTTTCTAGCTAGTTTCACTGTGTGTGAGGTATTAACTGGAAATTGTTCACTTTTATTAAGCACCTGTTTGAGTTGTTTGATTCTGATCTCCTGACAAGGAGAGTGTCATACAACTTGTTTGCAGTTAAATGCTTTCTCTATAGGCTCCTTTAGCTGTTTAAAACTTTCATTTAAAGGCTCACTGCTGCTTTTCTGCTGTGAGAAACATTTCTGCAGTTTGTTTCTAAGTAGTGGCGATATTTGTATCATTGTCCATATTCAGGCTTGTATTTGGGCCTAGTGTTTCTGGATGCTGTGTGTCTGAGCACATATTCAGAGACATCTTGGTTTAGCCAAAGCCATCAGGCATTTCAGTGAGAGAGAATTGTTTAAGGTCATTGGCTGACTGAAGTCACCTGGACTACAGCTTAGACTAAGCACCTCATTGGTTCTTTTGAGCTCTTTTTTAAAGTTGCCTCAGGTTTCTGTTAGCTAAGGAGTTAAGTTGGTGAGTGTTTCTGCCATTTCACACTGAGCTAATCGAAGGAAGGACACTGAGCAAACTCGGATCTGTAATATATAACATTAAGTATCCTTTTTTTTGCTTATTTTTTTGAGTTATTTATAGCACTTTGTCTACTGCATACTTTTCTAGCTAGTTTCATTGTGTGTGAGGTATTAACTGGAAATTATCCACTTTTATTAAACATCTGTTTGGGTAGTTTGATTCTGATCTCCTGCTAAGGAGAGTGTCATATAACTTGTTTGCAATTAAAAGCTTTCTCTAGAGGCTCCTTTATCTGTTTAAAACTTTCATTTAAAGGCTCACTGCTGCTTTTCTACTGTGAGAAACATTTCTGCAGTTTGTGTCCCACCCTCCCTGCCTATTTGTATGCTGTTCTTATAGTTAGTGGCTTTGCAGTTGCCTGCCCCTACTGTAAATTTGATCTGGGACAATCCTCCCAGTCTAGTGTTATTACCTCATTCTACCTAATCCAGGGTGAACATTCAAGAAGGCCAATCCACTTAGTTTCGCCTCCTCAATTCTCTCTTTCCACTTAAAAAAAAATTCTAAGCTTGTTTCCTGCCTTTCCTGTGGGTAGTCTAGTCTGGATACAGATTTGCTGTGTCCAGGACTGTTTGTGGGCTTCTGAGCCCCCAAGCCTTTCTGTGTTGGAGGGAAGCCTTCTAGCTTAATTTTGTTTCTTAGAACTAGCCAGTCTTTTAGTTTCAGTACTCAAGTCTGTTTCTTTGAGCTCAGCACTTGTTCAAAACTCATTGTAAGCACTAAATAAGCTACAAATTACTACAGCACTCAACTTTCCTCACTTGTCTAGAGGAAAACAGTTTCTAGTACTTAACAAATAAGCACCTATCTGGGCATGTCTAAGGGTCAGCTCCCAATGTTTTCTCCTGTCTACCTAATGAATCTGGGCATCTTGGGGCAATGCAGCAATTGCCTCATGTACACAGACAACCCTCTCCTCCTACCACCCAACACTACAACCTGTGAGAGATGCTCTTATATAGCCAAACTGGAAGCAAATATCTCTTCACCCAAGACTGGACTAGACAGTCAAGTGGAGAAGGTAAACACTTGCACCACACCGCACTCATTAGATAGTCCATCAAAACCTACACCAGCAAAACACACACATAGAACATTCTAAAGACATGCTTCTGGAGCATTTCTCCCTGGGTCTCCGCTGAAAACAGGATCTGTGGAACCTAGTCAGACTTTCCCGGTCAACAAATGTTAAATAAATAAAAAAAAATTAAAAAAATAAATAGAAACACAAAACACACACCTACATTCATGGAGGCTCTCAGTAAAAACTTGCCCAAGCAACAGGGATCTCCAAAGCAGAAACACAAGCAACCTCCATCCCCCAACACAACCCAAATGACACATAGCTCACAAACTCAGTGTGCCACTCAACCACAGTCCATAAGGCATAACAACATACCCAACACTCTAGTCATAGGTGACTCTATAGTAGGCACACTGATGTTCCACTCACCAGGTTAAACAAGGATTAAGTTATGGTCAGCTGCCTGTCGGGTGCCAGGATCCACCACATAACGCATGCACTCAGGTCACTCCACAACAAGTACAAATATGACTTTGTCATTGTCCATGTTGTTGTGAATGACCTGAGATGTACCTCCCTGGACTACACAAATAGGGATGTGGAGGAGCTGTCCGATCTTGTAGCCAAGGCAGGTATGACCCTAGCCATGAGTAGCATCCTGCCATCACCCAGAATGATACCACAGTGCAAGGACAAAATGACTGACTTCAAAAATTGGCTAAGCTTCTGGTGTCATTATAAGGGGATCCAGTATCTGTCCACCTGGGATGACATGATCAACAAACCACGATGCTTTGCCAGAGATGGCCTGCACCTATCGTCCCTGGGATTCCGGATACTGGCTAAGGCTCTAGCCACCCCTATAGTGCCTTTTTTAGGCAAGTGTTGAAATGACAAATTCACCACCGCAACAGGTACAAGCAAGCAGAATCTGAGGGTATTGCTACTCATTGCTAGAAGTCTAAACCTCAAAATGCACTCACTCGAGGCACTCCTTAAAATGGAGAACATCGACATCTGTGCAGTGACAGAGACCTAGTTCAAGGCTCCAGAGAGTACTTCTGCATTACCAGGCTATAATTCATACCACTCCTTTCAGCCACCTAACCTGGACCGAAACACTAAAGGCAGAGGTGTGTCCATATTCATTAAGGATATCCACACTTCCAAGCTAGTTGCTCAGCATAATGCATCCGAGATTATCCAAATGCAACTAACTCTGGGCAAGACCGCAATCCAATTTGTAGCTTGCTACAGATCCCCCACCATGCCCCAGGATTCCCACTCCTCATTTCATGATATAATGGAAAATATTAGGGTACAACCTAACACCCTAATAATGGCCGATTTCAACTACCCCACCATTAACTGGGAAAACCACTCATGTACCAACTCTTGTGCTCAATGTTTTCTGGAATTCATAAATTCCAGTGCCTTGGATCACACACCTCCACCAGGGGCAGCAATATCCTAGACCTGGCTATTACTAACATGGGCAGCTGGTGCTCCACACCAGAGGTCAATTCCTCATTGGTCGGATCCGACCACAAGCTAATCACCCTAGAGATCCACATCCTTCTCCCACCCCCCATTAGGAAAACCAACGCAAAACATTTCTTCAACACATTTCTTCAACACCAACTTCACGCTTCTTAAGACAGACGTGTCAAACTTCATGACACCCATGTTGACGAACAATAGAGGTATGACTGCTGAATCCTACACAAATGCACTTTATAAGCACTTACACGAGTGCATGGATTGTGCAATCCCTAACAGAACCAAGATGCTATCCTCCAAAAAAAGGAAGCCAATCTGGTGGTCCCCTGCCATTAACAAATTCTACAACAGAAGAAAGAAACTGTTGCAAAAAAGAGTAAAATCCCATGACTGAAGGAACTCCCTGGTCAGCCTCAGTAAGAAGCTGAGATCCCTCATAAAATCCTCCAAAGCTAGTTACGAAAACAAAATCGCCACTGACTCTAAAGACAAACACAAAGCATTCTATAGCTATGTCAAGAATCTCAATGGCAACACTCAGATCTGCTCTTAGTTACAGCACAATGGCACTAAATATACAGAACCAACTGATATTGCCAACATCCTGGCAGATAGGTTCAGTGCTAACTTTACCCCACCCTCATCCCCTAAAGGGATGCTAAGTTCCTGTAATCACAGCTGCACAGGTAAAAAACACACTCTCCAAAGCCAAGAACACAGCATCCATGGGACCTTGCAACATCCCAGGATGCATTCTACATGAACTACAGAATGAACTGGCACCCCGCCTAAGCGCCATGTTCAATCATAGCCTCACCTCAGGCTTTGTGCCCACTGACTGGTGCACAGAAATGGTTATCCCACTCCACAAATGGGGAGCCACCATGGACCCCGGAAACTACCGCCCCATTAGCCTGACAAGCCTGATCTTCAGGGCTATGGAACGTATCATGTAACTTATAAACAATAACATTGGTAATCTCCAAGCTCTCTAAACTCTGGACCCCACCCAGTTTGGGTTTGTAAAAGGCAGATCATGTCTCCTAAACCTGATAGACTTCTTTGAAGCGGTCACCAAAGCCGTAAATGAGGGTAAGTTGGTTCACACAGCCTATCTAGATCTCACCAAGGCTTTTGACACCATCCCCCACTCTGGAATTATATATAAACTCACTAAAGTAGGTATAAATCCCTATGTCACAAGACGGGTTGCCAACTGGCTCACTGACAGAACCCACACTTTGAAAGTAGCAGACTCCAAATCCAACTTCAGACCAGTGACAAGTGGAGTACTACAGGGTTCAGTCCTGGGTCCTCTGCTATTTGGTATCTACTTCTCTGAAGTACAGGCTAACACAGAAGGTCTTTGGCTAACAAAGTTCGCAGATGACTGCAAACTAGGAGCCATAATCAAAACTACAAAAGATGTTGACATCCTACAAAAGGGCCTCGCCGAGACAGATGCCTGGTGTCAAAGCCATGGCCTCAAGCTCAATGCCAAAAAGTCCACTGTCATCCCTTTTGGTAAAAACTCTATACCCATGAACTACCACATAGGAGGTAGTCTACTTAATACTGAAAGTGGGATAAGAGACCTTGGGACACAGGTGGACAATAGTCTCTCCTTTGATAATCACATCACCGTAGTAGTCAGGAAATCTTTCTACATGGCACACCTCATCACAAAAGGGTTTCTCATCCAGGAAAAAAAGAGGTCATTGTTCCCCTCTACTCGTCACTCATTAGATCCATTATAGAGTACAACTCCTCTTTTGTTATGTACCTCACAAGATGTCTACAACAACTGGAAAGGCCGCAGAAATACCTCACAAAGATGATTACTGGCCTCAAAGAGATGCCCTCTGCAGACCGTATCAAAAAAACTTCAGCTTTACTCTGTTGCATTTCGACTAGTCAGAGGTGATCTCTGCCTAACACACAAAGCTATGTCAAACCCTGAGCTTTTGGACATGCTCCACTTAAAGAAACCCCAATCCCACCGAGCTACATGCTCTAGGGATCTAAACCTTGTCACCACAATAAACAGACCATGCTGGAGGGATAGATTCCTGTCCCGGAGACTTCCCATAATCTGGAACAAACTACCTATCTATATCAAACAAAGCTCCTCATTAGCACTCTTCAAGAAAAATCTTGATGATTGGATGGGAGATAGGAAATTCACCCCCAGGATCACTTTTGTGGCTCTGCTCAACAGTGGCACAGGAAAATAATTTTCTTGGGTGGCAAATGCCAGGGTACCTTTTGGCTAGGCTTATATAGGCCCTAGGGTGAATAGCCTAGTACCTACCTATGAACCTATGATAATATTGTACATATTCCAAGTGTAATAGTTGTTGAAGGAAATAGAGGATATGTAAGATATATGGAACAGCCGAAAACCTGCTTTTTTGTGGAACAAATGATCATTTAATATGTGATTATGATAAAAGAAGATGTTTTGTTTGTGGGGAAGAGGGAGATGAAGCAAAGAAATGTAAACTGATGTGTAAAACAAGTGGGAAAATGGGGCATGATTCAATTAACTGTATTGAACACAAGAACATGTGCATGATACAAAAAATAATGCACAGAATGAACACGAAAAATGAATTATTGTACAAGAGGAAGATAAAAATATGATGGGTAAGGAAAATTAAAAAAATTGAAGGTGAGCAATCAGTACTGAAACAAATGAAGAGGAAGATAGCAGTTGGAAAATAGTAAGAGGTAAAAAAGTTCAAAAGGGCAAAGGGGGAAAGATAGTAAAAGAAAATTTAAAATGTGATTATGAAAGAAAAGGAAAAAAGATAAGGGTTAAGATGGAAATAATAAATCTGGAAGAACCTGAGAGTCTTATCAATAAATGTTAACTGCATAAAAATGTTAAAACAAAATAGGTATTGTGGAATGGTGTATATTACTCGATATGCATGTAAGTATTTTAGAAGCTATAAGAATCTTGATGGAAGAAGAAAGGAAGCAGATGGAAAACTTATGGCCTGGGAGTATTATATGGAACGTGTATGGAACATGGGAAAAAATACAAGTTCAGGAATTGATGTGTTATGTAACGAAATAGTTAAGGTTTTAGATTATACTTTAGTTGAGTAAGGTAGAATAACAGTGCTAGATATATGATTTAAGACAGATGTGTATAGAATTACTGAAATATATTCATGTCACAAAAAAGTAAGAGAGGAAATGTTTAAAATAATCTTTATGTAGGAGTGAATATGGAAATAATATTAGTAGGAGATTTTAATTGTGATTTAAGGAAAAGAAAGAAAGAAGAGAATGATGTTGAGACAGTATATGAAATAATGAAAAGTGGAAAGCTGTACATATGGGATAATATACATTGGACTTGTAAATAATGTATATATTGTTTATAATATAGTGTATATAAGTTGTTTATAATCAGTAAAGAACCCATGCTCTTTGTGAAGTGACCAGAAGGTGGCACCAGAGGGCTGTAAGCAGTGATCACTGAATTTGAGGCTATTTGGAGAGATGAGCTGGAGCAGCAGAAAAACAGAAACAGTAATTAAGAGGAAAAAGATGTTTTGGAGGTGAATATCATGGCATCAGGGGGTCTGGATGACTGTTTTACAAAAAAAAAAAAAAAAAATGATGGAAGAAGCAGAACCAGATGAATCAGAGGCCATGCAGCAGAGTGTAGTAATGGACAAATATTTGGCAGTGAGAAGACAAAGATGCTGTAAATGATATTGTAGATAGACAGGGGCATGTCTGGCCAGTGGAGTAACTGCATTTAAGGGCATGCTTTGTGTAGGGCTTCAGGAAGATGGAACAGAGGTCAGTAAACAGAGAGAGACTGACAGTAGTGTTTCCTGCGTAATCAGAGCAGCAGTAGCAGGTTCCAGTGAAAGACTACAGAAAGTTTTAACAACTTGAGGAAAAGAATTGTTGTATGGGTGAAAACAAAATCTTAACAGCAAATAAACAGGTACTGTGTTTTAGACAATGTTGTTATGCCCTTCGGAGTCGGTTTGTCTAACATTAGGGCATCAATACATATAGGAAATGAACCTTTCTGTGCAATAACTTTTTAGTCATTTGCATTAGCAGAAGAATTTGCTATTGAATGTGAAAGTAGAAGTAACATATCTCCTTGGAAGGACTGTATTTATCAAAATGTGAATTGACAGATAAAAAAATGTTGTTGCAATTTAGAGCAACTGAGATAGAAGAAAATTAATCAAATATGTTTTTTTCTAAGCTAATATCAGCATATGCATGATATTAAAAAGATGTGGATGAATGAAAAGTATGGACCGGGGGTGGAAAGTATGTGTACGTTTTAAAACAGAAAATAGGTTACAACATCTGCTTAATGTGTCAGTAATAAATTGGAAAAAGGGAGTGCTAAGTACTGGGGCAGCCTAAAGCATGTTTTTTTTCTGTGGGGATGAATCATACTTAACCCAGGATTCTACAAAAAGAAGGTGTGGGCAGTGTGCAGAGTTTGGAGATTCTAGAAAAATGTTAAACTATATTGTAATAAATGTGGAAGTGAGGGGCATTTGGGGTTTTATTGCCCAGAAATTAATGAAGACAGTGAAAGTGAAGAAAATGGGGGAGAAGAACAAGATTCTTATGCAAGAAAAGGTGGAAGTGAATGATGAAAGGATTTGGAAAGGGGCGAGGGGGAGGAAGTACAAGATAAAAATATAAAATATAAAAAAAGATGTACTAGATGAACTTCATAAATTAATAAATGAAAAAAAACATGTATAGCAATGGAAAACCGGTTTGTTTTATTAGAAACACGGGAAGAATAAGAGGGAGATATGAGGTCTGAATTAGAAAAAAAAGGCAAAACATTCTGTTGGGGGAATAGTGAAAAGCAGAAAAAAAGGCCAAAAGAACTTACAAATGTAAACAGGGAAGAAGTTAATATAAGTAGAGCATCAATGAATGTAAATAGCATGGATAGTGATGGTGAAAGAATGATAGGGTTTGAATGGAGTGAAAAAATAGATGTAGAAGTAATTTGTTTACTTCACATAAGATTTACATATAAAAGAAAGGAATTTGAGATGATGTGGAAAAGAAAAGTGGTGTGGATATAGGATGTGATACATGTTCGTGTATTGCAGTCATGTGTCTTTCGGCCTTTCCTGGTTAGGGGTCACCACAGCGGAATTCCGGTCCACTAATGATTGGCAGTTGATTTTTTTGTGCCGAGTTGCCAGCCCTGATGCACAACCTTCAACGAAGGTACGCCCATTCACGCATGTCTCCACGTAAAAGACGATCTAGCTGAGAATCGAACTGGACAGCGTCTTACTGTGAGGTGACAATGCTACCACAGCACCACCACTGCGGCCATGTTCAGGTATTGCAGTATTACTTAAAAATGAAGAGATTAAAATATTAGATATAATGATGATGGTAACAGGCAGAATTTTAGTGTGTGATGTAAGAAAGGGGCAGAAGGTGTTTAGGATAGTAGTAGTGCATGTGTATACAAATGCAACTGAAAGAAAAAAATGAGGAAATTCAAAATGATGTGATACCAATTATGTATATTATTGCAGGGAGACTTTAATTGTAACTTAAAGATGAAAGGGAAAATAGCACAAGATGTAAAAATGCTTAGAGGGGCTGCAATAATGGTGGGTTGAGAACAGATAACGTGGACAATACACTTATAAGAGAATTACTTAAAACAGAGGTTGTATTTTGTTTACAGACGACATGAAAGAAACAAAAGATGGACTTAAAGAGGCAGACTTTTCAGATTATATGGCTGTATGGGTAAGAATAGGAGTAAATGAAAATATAACAAAAGAAGGAATGGGGTTAAAAATTGTAGGGATAGAATGTCTTTTAAGAAAGAAGGCAACTATGGCATGATCATATGACAAACCATTTTATGGCAGTTTGACAAAGGGGTGGGTGGTGTAGAAAAAACAGTTAAAAATATGTATTTTATATATATATATATATATATATATATATATATATATATATATATATATGTGTGTGTGTGTGTGTGTATATAGGTCTACTTCAGAAGACTGACAAACCAAAACATTGAATCCCAAAAGACTGAAAATTCAACATACTGACCACATTTTTAATCCAGGGGGCAAGCCCCCTTGCACCCCCCACCACTGCTAACTATATATGCCAATTTCAGGATCTCACAACAGTGGAGAGTGGAGAAGGGGCAAATTCCATCATTCAGTGTTATGAATTTTCAGTCTTTTGGTTTTTCGGTCTTCTGTATATATATATAAGTTTAAGATTAAGTTATAAAACAATAGCATAATCAGTAATTATCATAGCATAATCAGAAATTAGCATAACATCTAACTACATCACCAGGCTATGTATCTAATCTTACTTGTAATTGCTTCTGTCCGTGAGAATTGTGAGTCCCTACTAGGGACTATCTGCGAGTTACAATCTTACTTGTAATTGTGTCTGTCCATGAGAACTGTGAGTCCCTACTAGGGAACACTTCTAAATCAATTTACATAAGATATATTACCACTTTTTTTATATATTCTAATTGTTTTCTAACTTCTTGTGTAACCTTTTGTATGTTTGACTATGTGGAGCTTTTCTCCCCGGGCCTCCGCTGAAAATGGACATGTACTCAGTCGGACTATCACGGTAAACAAATGTAAAATAAATAAATATATATATTTAAAATTAGAGAGCAATGGAAGAAGGAAAAGATGATATATAATAAGCAAAACAAATTTGTGAAAGAATAATAAAGAAGGGGCAGGGAAAGAGAATAGTATATGAAATGGAGAAAAGAAGAGGTGCCCCCATTTTTTGGGGTGCAGGAGTAATAAACTGAGATGCAATGAGAGAAAAATGAATGTAATGAAGGATGAAAAAGAGCAAATTATTGATATAGTTGAAAGGTATCTACAGAATATATAAGAGGAAAAAAGTGACAGCGGATGTATGGAAAGTAAAGAAGATATTTAAGGAGGCAGTGGAAGAAATGGAAAAAAAAAACAATAGACAGGAGTAAGTTAGAGAATTGTATAAAGGGAGGTAAAGAAGAATCTACACCAGGTCCAGATGGATTAGGGTATAGTTTTTATAAAGAAATTTCAGTTCATGAAATGGATGTTTTTTTTCTGGAAATATTGAATGAATGGATGGAGGAAGGTAATAAAAGAAAAAGAGATTTGTAATAGGATTGTAACTTTTATATGGAAGGAGGGAAAGGGAAGAAATAAAAAAGGAGACTAATTACATTGAGAAATACCGACTATAAAATATTTATAAAGATTAGTCAGTAAAGAATGATGGGTCTCATGGAAGTAGAACTGGATGAAGGGGGTGTATAAGGTTAAAGGTGAAAGTGTAAATAAATGGTAATGATGGTTAAAGAAGTTGTTGAGTGTATAGGTAAGGGGTTCGGAGACTGAAAAGCAATGATATGTGATGTGGCTAAGGCGTTTTGTATTACTGATCACTGGGAAATGTTGATCATTTAAAGAATACGAGGTAGGAATAAAAATAAGAAGAATAGCGAGAAGGATTTATAAAAATTGTTGTGTGTTTGTGATGGTTAATAGAAGGAAAGGAAAAAGATAAAACATGCAAGTGGGGAACACCAGGCTGTCCAATCAGCAAGTCGCTACTTATGATGGTAATGAATGCAGTTCTACAAATATATAGAGTAAAGTTAGAGGATGGTAGGTGGAAGTTAAGGAAGATAAGGTTACCATTAATGCTAACTTATGCAGATGATTTGGTCTTAGTAGCCAAGAACAGATATTGGATGACAGAGATAATTTACAGAACAGCACAAATTTTAGTTCCAGTAGGACTACAGTTCAATAAGTACAAGGTAAGGGGCTTAGAGATGTGGTAAGAAAGGCAGTGATTTATTATACCAGAACTGAAACTGATGTTCTGGAGGGTTTGATTTGCAGGAGGAAATGTAGTAGCAGAACAATGGACAGAAGTTCTAAAAAATATGAAAGTGGGCAGATTTCTGGAGAATGTTTCAGTTGTCCCTAAGAAAAAGGGTATATACATTAAACACATCTTTTTTTAGTAAACTACATGTTTCCATGTGGTATGGAAACTAAATTATTGGGTATCTTTTTTGGTTTTCAGTGGGGAGTAAGGCTGACTCCACTCAAAAGAGGGCTAGATTATAATGTTAAAGAAAATGAGGCTTGAATTTGGTAAACCCAGTTGTTTTCTTAACGTCACTAAATGTATTTTGGGTGTTAAAAGAAGTGCCTGAAAAAAGGCAGTCCTACGAAATTTTTATCTGAAAAAAATATAAAGGCACAAGATTAGATGGTTGTAAGAAAAGGAACAGAAAAACAAAAGGTTTGGAAGAGAAGGAAAGGAAAATAAAGACATGAAGAAATAATGTAAATGAAGTAGAGATGGAAAGGAAAGTATGGTATAAAAATAATAAAAGTGAGCTATTATATTTATGTGTGGGAAAAGGGGGTGAATACACGAAAGCAATAAGGAAAAGGCAGGGAAATCTGAATACTTTTTTTGAAACAAATGATTTTCTGTTGTGTTTATTATTGGTCAAACTGCCAGTGAAAGGTAGCATATAATACAAAATGATAGAACAAAGAATGTATAGTAGCTGTGACATTGAAGAGATGTTGTAACATTGTTTTTTGGATTGTAAGAAAAATGAACATTTTTGGACATTATTCAAGATGTTTATGACTTGAAGTTATTTAAAAACATCGGTATGGATGTGGTATTTTATCAGAAATATATGGCTGGGAGTGAAAAAGAAAACTGAAAAATGGGATAAAATTTTATTTATTGCCATTTGGTGTTTATGGAAAAGAAGATATGAAAAATGTGTGTATAATAAAATAAAAGATTATAAGGAAGTAATATGTGATATAAAGAACTGGTTATGACAAAAAGGATCAGGGGATGAAATGGGTTTTACATATCTTTAGGAAGATAATTGTGTAAAGTACTTTATTGTGATAAAACAACCAAAGCCAAGGCGGAAAATAAAACAAGTAAAAACGAAAACCACCAACTTCAGGTACAAATAAATCAGGTCCCAGAACTGCAGCAAAAGAAATTTAATATCCACTGCGTGTCAAATACAATAGCAGCAAAAGAACGGTATCCACAAATTCACAATACGTTTGTTAAAACACAACGTTTCATCATCAACTTCATCAGTAATGGCCAATATGATAAAACCTTCCTTTATATAATGCATTTTATGCAATTATCATTTGAATTAACCAATCGTGTTGTAGAATACAATGTTTTTGCCCTAAATGCTTTAAAAATCACCATAAAAACAATTGAAAATATTTGAATATAATGTTGAATGTTAAATATATATATGTGCACATCAATAAATACATATGTTAAAATAATAGTTTAATATAAAATACTAAAAATGTTTGAAATTCTTTCACTATCAGTTCAATATGCTGTTCTTTTATAAAGTCATTAGCACCATCTAGTGGTTAAATACAAAAACCACAATGAATTCACAATGAAAATTACAATAAACCAAATAAGGAAATTTTAATATTTAAAACCTGCTAATTGTATTACTTGAAAATTTCATTTTAATAGGTTTAAATAAACTTATCACATATTGTAAAATTATTTAAAATTTCTTAATAAAATGAATGTTGTCTATACTTAAATGTGTTTCTTTAGTGTAACTCCTAGAGCTTTGCTGCCCTTAATTTAAGAACTGGTGCAAGAGATACCATATCATTTAAACCTAGGTTTCTACCTGAGTCAAGTACTAACTGCCAGTGTAACTCTCTATATTCGATCAACGTTTCCCACATACCACCCCTGGGGTTATGTGGAACTACTTCAAGCACAAAAAATTGGTATCCTGTTGTTTGACATTTCATAGAATGTTTGCTCAGTGCATTTTTGTCTTTTTTCATTCTGACATCATAAAGGTGCTCATAAATCCTTTGTTTGAGCTTTCTCTCGCTTTTTCCAATATAAAAGGATGAGCATTTCTTACATGTAGCAATGTAAATAATGCCACTGGTGTCACAATTTGCAAAACTATCCAAAAATAAGGTCTTGTTCCTTGCTTCCAAATACATTGAGCTACCAGTCTGTAAATAGGTACAGTAATTACACCTTCCACATTTAAATAATCCTTTCTTTGGTTTGCTATTCTTAGTTATTCTATTTAGTTTTTGACCATTTTCTAAAATGTTCCTTATATTTCTCCCTTTTCGATAAGTATGTGTTATTTCCTTATCAAAAATGCCTTCTAAATCAGAAATTTCTGAGAAGGCATTCCATTCTTTATCAAAAATTTCTTTGATCAAAACTGAATGTTGGTTAAAAGTCGTGACTAACCCTGCACTATATTGATCAATGTCCCCATTGGTACTTTGCATCATTACTGTTGTATCATTTTTACCTAAAATAGGCGCAAAGGGCCCCTTCCTTTTATTGTGTACCTCTTCCAAAATCTTATTGAAGTAATCATGTGAGTAACCTCTCTTGACAAAAAAATCTCTAAGTACATTAACCTCATTGGTGAATTCATCATCCTCAGATGTCATTCTACTTGTGCGAACAAGTTGCCCTTTTACTACTCCTTTTTTCTGAAAGGGGGGTGGCAACTTTTAAAGTGTAAATATCCATTTGAGAACGTTTCCTTTCTGTGTATCTTGGATGTAAACTTTCCTTCTTGTTTGCTAATGTTAACATCTAAATAATTTAATGTATTTGAGTCAAAATTCTGAGTGAATTTTAAAAATTCTGTAGTTTGGTTAACATAATTAAATAAAATCTCAAAACTACATTTGTTTCCCTTCCAAAAAAAGCAAAGGTCATCAAGGAATCTTACATATAGTACCCATTGGTTACTGAAAGGTGAATTGAGTAGAAATTTCTCCTCCCAAAATGCCATGATAATATTTGCGTAAGTTGGTGCACAGTGTGCACCCATAGCTACACCTTTTTCTTGTCTGTAATACTCCCCTTGAAAATAAATAAAATTATTTTTTAATACTATTTCCATAAGGGTTAAGGTGTTTCTAAATTCTCTATGAGTCAATTTCTTACTAGCTATTAAAGCCTCTTCAAACCACTGTAATCCGGTTTCATGTGGAATACTACCAAAGAGATCCACTACATCCATTGTACCAAAATTCAAATCTTCACTATACAAGGATGGTTCCACTTTCCTTAAAAAGTCCCACTAATCTTTAAGAATGGAACTTTTTCCGTCTAATACTTTTTTAGCTTTTACATCAACAAACTTTGCCAAGGGAGCTGTGGCTGATCCATCTGCCGATACTATAGGCCTTAAAGGGGGGTCTGTACTGTCTTTGTGTACTTTAGGGATGCCAAAAATGCATGGAACCTTTGGCTTCTCAACTAACAAAAACTTATAAACTTCTTTGTCAATGGAACCTTCTAGCAAGAGGTCATTCAAGAGTACTTGTATCCTTTTGTAGGCTATATTAACTTCATTAAGTGACACTCTAGTATATTTGTTTTCATCATTCAGTATTTTCAACATTTTACCTTCATATTCTATTGCCTGTATAACAACCACCCCCCCTCCTTTATCCGGTTTCATGACCCTCAATTCACCATTGGCACTAACCTCCCTCAAGGTCTTAAATTCTTCTTGAGTCAAATTTGGATGGATATGCTTGTTTGTTAGTTGCTTTCTAACTTCATTCTCAATCTTTATTTCAAAATTTCTCAACTGAGGGTGTAAGGGGGGGGGGGGTTGAAAGTGCTCTTACTTTTGAGTATTTCATTGTAAGGCTGACTATTCTTACCTTTGAAAATTAATTCAAGATTCTTTTTTCTGGTGAACAACTTAATGTCAATTAACAGTCTAGATATGTCCACTCTTTGCCTAGGCACAAAGGTAAAACCTTTTGAAAATAAATTAAACCAAGAGATGTCTATCTGTACATTAGAATAGTTGTAAATATTAAAGCCATTGTGTGACCATACATTGCCACTATTGGTGATACCTGTACTTAGTTCCACCTCTCCTCTCTTCTCACAAATGGTCTCTCCCCCCTCCCCATGTAGTTTTTTGAATTGTAGTACACTTTTTCTTGATTCATAAGCCTTTCTGATCTTCTAAGTGGGGGGAATTCTTCATTGTTAATTTGGTCAAACACTTCTGTCATTTCTCCCTCTTCCCACCCAGTACCATTAGTGTGTTGTTTGTTCCAATGACCATATGTTTGCCTGGGAACATACCTGGGTTTGGGGTAATGACTATTGTTTTTGTATTCTTCAAGGTCTCTCTTGATTTTACTAATCTTCCTGTCCTGTACTTCAACACATTTACTTTCTATATTTTTAAACAGTGTATGATATTCTTTTCTCTCAATATCAACAGTAAATTTTAAATCAGTAGTGATGGATTTATTTATATATTCAATGTCAGTAAGTAACTTTTCCATCAACAGTTCATTATTTCTAATAATTGCTTTCATAATTGAAAAACCACAATTATCAAATGTTTCAATCAATTCCTTGTGAAATTCCGATCCTTCTATAACATTGTTAGGAAATTTACAAACCCTAAGACCTTTAGGAACAATCTTAATAGCCAAACAATGTTTAAGATATGCATTATCCATATCTAAAGTTTTGTGTTTAAACATGAAGAATTCCAAGTCACTTAACATTTTAGAATACGATACGCCCGAGCTCACAGTAGCGTGCTCTTTATTAAAGTCAAATTTCAATTTTAACAGGTCAGATACCAAGTTTTGGGTACCTGTTGTATTTGGTAATCTGTCCTCCATTGCCCGAAATTGGCGTCTTTGACTCTTCGGTCTCACTGTCCTATTTTCTGCTTCACTTCCATGATCCAGCGTTATATGCGGGAAACCATCCAAACTGTTTGCATTGTTCTCCTCACCATCAGAAACAGAATTAGTTAGTTGAGATACATTCAAACGCCTCGCGGTTCTCCCTGCGATTACTTCCCTTTCTTCCTGGTTCCCTGGTAGGGGAAGTGACGAAACCAACGTAGCCATGGATTGGCTAAGGGGTGTGAGTAACCCCACAAGCTGTGTTAGCTGTCCAATTAATTTACGTAAGTCTCCAATCTCGTTGCTTCTGAATCCCTGATCTGCACCCGTTTGCGGCTCCATAAAAACTGATAAAACAACCAAAGCCAAGGCGGAAAATAAAACAAGTAAAAACGAAAACCACCAACTTCAGGTACAAATAAATCAGGTCCCAGAACTGCAGCAAAAGAAATTTAATATCCACTGCGTGTCAAATACAATAGCAGCAAAAGAACGGTATCCACAAATTCACAATACGTTTGTTAAAACACAACGTTTCGTCATCAACTTCATCAGTAATGGCCAATATGATAAAACCTTCCTTTATATAATGCATTTTATGCAATTATCATTTGAATTAACCAATCGTGTTGTAGAATACAATGTTTTTGCCCTAAATGCTTTAAAAATCACCATAAAAACAATTGAAAATATTTGAATATAATGTTGAATGTTAAATATATATATGTGCACATCAATAAATACATATGTTAAAATAATAGTTTAATATAAAATACTAAAAATGTTTGAAATTCTTTCACTATCAGTTCAATATGCTGTTCTTTTATAAAGTCATTAGCACCATCTAGTGGTTAAATACATCATATTGGCCATTACTGATGAAGTTGATGACGAAACGTTGTGTTTTAACAAACGTATTGTGAATTTGTGGATACCGTTCTTTTGCTGCTATTGTATTTGACACGCAGTGGATATTAAATTTCTTTTGCTGCAGTTCTGGGACCTGATTTATTTGTACCTGAAGTTGGTGGTTTTCGTTTTTACTTTATTGTGATGCATGAATGTGGAAACAATGAAAGAAAAAAGTGTTTATGCAATAAAGCAACCCAAATTATTTTCAATAAGTTTTATTCATCCAACTGAGCTATCCCCAACTGAAAATCTCATCTGGAGGATAACACACTCAGGATTTGCAGCATCCACCTTATACTGCAATGTCAGCAATTGAACTACCTGGTGTAGGAATAGAACCCATAACCTTCTATACTAAAGGCAAATGTATTACCTGTTGCACTGCTGACACTCGGTATGAGATGTACAACAATGAAAATCTGACTGACACTGACAGGCTGTAATGCTCAGAAGTTTACAAAAAAAATTAAATTAGTCCTGGCAATTGGAGTGGAGGATTAAGGTTCTTGCTTCCCAATCATAAAGGTTCCGGGTCTGACTCTGAACAACATCACTTAACTAGCAGTGCCTTAATCTTCTCTGCACTTTCCTGGAACAGCATATACATTCTAAACATTGTGCTGCCATTTCTCTTCATATGTTCTCTTGTACTGCTGCTAATCCCAAAAGATGCTTTTACTTATTCAAATTTCCCATATATTGATCCTGGGGCCATGTTTTTTCAAGACAAGCCAGATTTTCTTTTAAAGCAAAGCCAGGCCCCCAGCCAGCACCAGTCCTATGCAGATAGGCAGCCTTGTGCTGGAGCTGACTATTGGCCTGTGTGTATTCCTCTAAGAAAAGGGATAAATGGCTTCTGTGGATTTTATGGATTGCAGTCTCACATACTCTGGAACACCCTTACCATGGTAAAATGTATCAGAAGGAGATGCAATGAGCCAGCCACATAGAGGTACAATCTCAGGACGTTATTCGTATCTCTGCTATCAATATCCTTTCCATCTTCTTCACAGAAAATAAGGAGATTAATGGCATGATTTCGGTGGATGTCTGTCACCATTTTGGGCATCAAAGTGGAATTGTTGAGAAGCATTACTTTGTTCTTGTGGAAGATTAGAAAGGATGGTTTGCACATGAAAGTCTGCAGCTCTGATATCCTTCTGGCAGATGGAAATGCCAGTAAAAAGGCAACCTTCCAATGCAAGCATACAAGGCGTGGAGCAGCTGCGAGCTCAAATGTTGGGAAGGTAACTTCTCTGACACATACCTGAAGTTCCATGGTGGAGAGATTTCTTCTTGGTGGGCCTCAGATGTAAGATCCCTTGATAAATTGCTTTATTGTTAACAGGGAACAAAGAGAGGTCTCAGGTTAGTCAGACTGAGACTGCAGGCACATATACCTTCACTGAGGCATAATGCAAAGACTGATTTGTAAAGGTCAGACAGGTATTTGAGAACCAAGGAACTGAATTCTGGTTAATATCCAGTCATCTCTATTGCACCAAAAGGGGGAATTGTTACCATTTTTCTACATATGATTTCCTTGTATTTTTCCTAGGTAAAAGACTCATACTTAGAAAATAAACGCCTAAAGTGAGAAAGAGTCAGGTCATCCAGTCTTTCAGCCTTAGGGTATTCAGGTACGGGTGAATGAGTGATCCCTTTTTTGGTTAAGATGTTCACATGCTGACTCTGCAAAACAGACTGTCTTACTATACTTAGTAAGAGGGAGAACCAGTGATACTTTAGCCTAAAGGAAGGTATGTGTAGCATTTTGGCCTGTCCTCCTTTATCTTCTGTGTTTGCCTGAGGAGAAGGGATGGGGAATAGTACTGGTGGTTTACTTGTCCCACTAGCTTAGTAGACTTTTTTCAGGGAAGACCTGAGGTGTTTTTTATACAACTAGGAGATATTTGGCTAGGGCAGTCAGGGAACTTCCCCTACTCCTTTTGATAGGTGTTGTGGGATCATTTACATCCACCTGAGCTACCACCAACTCAGGCAGATTGGGCATCAGTTTAACATCTCATTCAAAGGACAGCACACTCTGGTAGAACCCACAGCCTTCTGCACCAAAGGCAAGTGTGCAACTTGTGGCACCACTGACCCTTACTGGAGGCTCAACCCATTAACAGTTGCTGATTGCACCCCTAAAAACCATTGCCCCTTTTACCCAACCCTTCTTTCATCTCTGTCCCTACTGTCTACTTTATGAGGTTCATAAATGAATGTCAATATTGCATTTGCAATTATGGCAGATGCAGTCAGTCTATGAGTGTGTGGTAACAACAGAAGAAAGATGCTTGTTATGGTTGTAGCAACCAATCTGCTAAGCTGCAACAGCAGTGATGACCTGGTGCTATCCCCCAATCTATTGTCTCCTCTTGAAGAACAAAAAAACTCTTTTTTTTCTTTTTTATTCTGTAGTAAGCAGTTGCTATGTTTTAAGCCATGCACAGAGGGTCACCGCACACTTGAAATGCAATATTGGTGTTTATTTCTAAATGCCAGTATGTGCTAAAGACTAATTGGGATCTGCCAGTCATACACCCTAACACTTTGTGACCAGTCTGGCTGCCCCCTTTGCCCCACCCTAGCTATACTAGTATCTTCTGATGGAGAAGAGCCTTTAGCTACTTGTAGCATACCCCTCCTCTGGTCCCAGACCAGAAAAAACCATCCCTGTTCAACATCTATTGCCTCTTTTCAGTTCAAATTATTTTCTGGGATATTCTGTTGAGAAGGGATATAAGCTATCCAGAGGTCCCTGCCTCACGCTTCTGCTAAATGACATGCTTCCATAGACAGCATATGAAAGAGGTATAAAAAGGTTCCTCCTGGCTATTGGTGTACCACATCACTGACGTGTTACTCATGAGGATATACATGACCTGATAGAAGCTTTTATGTCTAAGATTACCACCATTGTTGCATTGATATTGATATGCTATGTTTATATGCTTTTTTCAATGAGTTTTGATCTTGGTCTGTCAAATTCTCAGTTTTCCTTATTGGGCTATGTTGCTATATCTGAGGAGTCTGTTATGACTGCCTGTGTGTCCTTTCCTAGCTGGGAGTTACCCAAGTTGATCACTTTGGCAAGATGCCCTAGCTGGAATGGAGCTGTCTGAATGAGGTTCATACATTATATCCAGCAAAAGAGCTCTTTCTTGTTATAAGGCAGTTGGGCGTTAGCATGCAGTGTTTCTCAGGTAACCCTGCAGTTTTCTTAGTTGAAATCTTGCCAGAGTGACTATCAGGACAGGGATGCTATGTATCCCAGTGTTATGAGGTATTATGTTGCAGTGATCTGCTTTTGTTTTGATATTGCACTGAAATATGAAGTTAGGGAATAGCATCTTCTTTGAGGGAAGGAATATCCACTGGCATGCAGCATTCAGAAGGACTCCAGGTACTGGACTTGTGACTTGTGCAGGTTCAGAGAAAGTCTTATAGTCTGGAAGCAGGCCATACTAACCTGCAGTGCTGTGTTTTTCTCCTCCCATTTTGGGGTCTGAATCGGGAGTCACTTGGGTAGGGGTAAAGTGGATGTCCTTGTTTCTGCAATATGTAGTTATTGGAGTCAGGCACTTTGTAAACACTACTTGGTGCAGTAAGTAAACCAAAATGTAAGGAAGTAAACTATTAGTCAATACTCCTTGTGCTGAATCTCAGGTATTCTCTGTCTATTCTGGGTATAGATATGTGGAGATAGACATTTTCAGGTCTAGGTTAGCCATAAAAGTTTGAGGAAATAGGAGAGTCATGAGGACTTAAGAAATCAGCATTTTGAACTTTGGCATTTGTAGAAATTTTGCTTAGTCTTGGTAAGTATAAGATTGGCCTCCAAAGGCCATCTTTTTTTAAGGACTATAAACAGTCTTGAGCAATTGAATACCTGAGAACTTTTCTTTTTTTTGAGAACTGGAATATGTAACTGCATCTTAAGATTCTTAAAACTCAAGTGTCTTGAGTGATTTTCTCACATTCTTTTACAAATTGTACCAATCCCCTATTTTTTGGTGTGATTGGGAGAAGAAGGTCTGTTTTGGGAGGGAGTGGTTTAGGATGAGATTTGTGGATTTGTGGAGAAAAGAACTTTGCAATGTTATAGCTCTTCTCTTATAGTGTCCTAACCCTTAGGACCCCATGGCTTTCCTGTTTGGTTAGCTTAACATTTCCAAATGAACTGGCCTTTCTTCCCCTTTGGCTGCAATGTCTTCCCCATTTCCTCAAACTCCTCTTTAGTCAGGAGGTCTAAACCACTAATGCAGTTTGAAAAACTGTGCTTTCATATGATCTGGCAGGACCTAGGTTCTCAGCCAAGTATGCCTCCTGATAATAATGCCCCCATTGGTATTGCCCTATATGATGCCCTACATTATAGCCACACTTGATTGAGTGCTTGCTAATCTGGGAGGCAAGGTTGCATAGTTCCAGCATGTTATCTCTCAGGGCCTTGACTTCTTTGTTCTCAGCCTTATCCTTTCATTGGAGACAGAGAGTACCATGGAACACTAGCATAACAGAATGCCAGGATGGTCAGGGTTGTAGAGCTGTAGACTTCCTTCCCAAAACAGTCCAGTAGTTTACTTTTGCTGTCATTTGGAAGGAAATTCTTACTTGCAGACCCAAGTAAACCTTTTATGGGAATCTATGGATACCACAGATGGATCAGTAATTTGGCTTTTATACAGACACTTAAAGGAATCACCACCCTTTTAATGGGTAGGGTCCCTGGGAGTGGGAATGGGGGGTGGGTGGTGTTAGTCTAGCACCAAAGATGCACTGGTGCATACATCTTCCAAGGTTTCAGTCACTAGAGCAGTAGCTAAAGGTTTTGGCTCTGGTAAACGTAGAAGCTCTGCATACCTTTTCTGGGCATCAGATTAGCACTCATATTCTGGTTAAAGAAATCTTTCTTCTTGTTCAGAGTGTCTTCAAATGAGAAATACTCTGTTGAGAAGAATAATAGTCTCAGTGTCTGACTCATAAGAAAGACGGGAGAACACCTGATCAACATAGGCCAATTAATCCACATCAGAGTCAGAGGAGATGGATTTCTCAGTGGAAGCTGAAACTTCTCTTTTCATTATCACGGCAGCAAACCGCTGACACTGATGGCTGCTATGATGGAGGCTGCAGGTTCATCAGGAAGAGTACAGGGTCCTGAACGATTCATCAGGTCTTGTGAGGTGGACTGGAGGGAATGGCTGATGGCCTGCCCACCTCAGGTTGAGGCAAGGTGGCACACATCCAGTTCTTGATAACTTTGGCTTTGCCTTTAGGAAGGGTCTCTATCCTAGAGGTTTTTAATTCAGGACAGGTACTGACAACTTCAGTTTTTCAGCCACAGACATCCTTGTGCACCAAAAACAAGGGAAAACTGCCTTTATCCTTAGTTGTCAAAATATGGAGATTAGAATCAGATAACCATGGCAAAGCATCAGGACTGACCAACTATCTGCTGCAGGATTTCACCCTGGGAAGATGTACAATCTTCTAAGAGTGTGGCAGCCTCCTGGGTGGCATTATCTGAATCCTCAGTCCACGCAGATGTCAAAAGTGGAGGGCTACAAAAGCACCTCATCAGAGATGACATCATTGAGGCATGGAAGGCCTCATCTCAATTAGTATGTCATCAGCCTCCTAAGATTGTTTTTGTTTTAGGCAGGGCATCTGTAGAATAATTAGTAAACACCATGTCAGTCACGGACAAGGCAGACTACTTTTTATGGTTTAAATAGTCATGTTGAGAACTTTCTCTTTATTTTATGGACTTTTTGCTTTACCTAACACAATGAGAATATGAGACAACACCGTGTTCCTTCCTGAAATAGTGTAAACACTAACTATGGACATCTTTGTGTGGGATTTGCTTCCTCCTAGTAATGCAGTTATTAACTTTAGAAACCAACATCTATCCTCGATGTCTAAAATATACACAATATAAAAATCAGTTCTGCCCCATGGTGGAGGCATTTCTCTGTACATTGTCAGCCATACTGAACCAATAGAATGACAACACTCAGTACTCACATCATCTTATGAACCTTCTCATGCAATGACAAGAAAAACTTACACAATAATGATAGTTGTCCCTCTTATACCACAGAAAGTCTGACGTCCAATTGGGAGAGCATCTGCTTATCTAGGAGGGCAAGTGTGAAAAACACTGTAAGTAATGCCACACTTCACGCCATCTATAGCAGAGGTTCCAAGTGTTATCACTACTGTAACAGGGAAGTGGAAAAGTGAATAATGTATTAAACATTTAGACAATCTTTGAGAAATTAAGCAGTTACATATGAAAGAAGAAGAAGAAGAAGAAGCAAAAATTCTAGAAGTGTATCAACACTAATTTAGAAATACAATGTCTGAAAAAAAGTTACAATAAGATGCAGGCCTGATCAAAATGAACAGTAAGGAAATAATTTCAGTTTCATTTTTCATTCAGGGGCTTAATGTTCAAAGCTGCTAAAATAATAGTTCTTAATCAACTAAGCAAGCTAGAGTTTTCACTGTGTTATACCTTAAACCTCCTGCAACAGAGGTTCATGGGATATATGCAAATGATCCCTTAAGGATATCAAATCTTTCAGCTATATGGCTTCTGAATGTCCATGACTTTTTCTTTTTTCCTTTTTAAGTCTTTATGGACACCCCTAAGTGTTGACCTGTTAGTCAGGGATCTGGGAACATAGATCTATTGTTTAACCAACATATGACCAAGGAAGTAAGAAAATCATTTTAAGTAATGGTATGGTATCCAGGTCCAATGAAGTCATAGCACATTTTATTCTGCCCTTATTAGACCCATCATTGAGTATAATGATCCCTTTGGCATGTACTTGACCAATCATATGAAACAGTTGGAATACCTATTTGGATCACCATAATGTCTTATCTCTTTACTTCGTCTCCTACAGGTTACTGATAGTCTATGCTTGGCATACAGTACATCCTCATATCTAATTCTGATGGATCTTTTGCACATCCAGAAAACAAACAGCATCAGAACCACTAGATCCAAAGATTTAAATTGTGCATGTGACATAATAAGACATGTTGGTAAGACAGATATGTATCTCAGAATATCCACATACTCTGGAACAGGCTTCCCATCCATTTGGAGTAGTGTCCATCCCTAACCCTGTTTAAGTGTATGCTTAACCAATGGATAAGAAATTGAAAATTCACCCCAGGTCTGGTCCCCATGTCTCTGACAGACAGATGCAGACATTAACTATGCCCAAACTTGCATACTTCCCCACATAACCTTTAGAAACACCCTAAAATACCCCCTTACTAATAAATGCCCATAATACATATGGACACAGTTGGGAATGGGTTTTGTGGCTATGCTTATAAAGGCCCTGATTGTTGTTAGGCTAGTATATACCTATGAACCTACAACAACTATAAATGTAACTAGTGTATTAAAGTCTATTCTCAAGACAGTAATGACCGATGTCATCATATCTGACAATGATCTGCAAATCAAAAGTCAGGAATTTAGAAGATCTGTGTGTGAGTGGAAATTCAGACTTAGAATATCTAGTCCACATTATCCTCAAACAGATATACAAATGGAGAGAACTGAAGACTAAAAAAATGATGAGGAAAAGCTGTGCCAAAAGCTGTGAATATTGTAATCTCACAATATTTGAATACAGAAATACTTCACTGCAGGGACTTTATCTCTCAATAACTTAATTCTTAAAGGAAAGGTCAGCATATTAAAAAGCTCCATTACCGATGCCCAAAAATCAATACAAACTAATGGAAATTTCAGAACAAAGTCAGCAGAAACAAAATTGCTATTATGATAGAAACTGCAGAAGACTATGCGGTTTACAGAATGGAGACAGCGTAAAAATACAAAAGCCATAGAAATTTGCAGTTTAAAGATAAAATAATTGGCCAAGCAGTTAAATCAAAGTTATCTCTTATTAGTGAGGAGGATGGAAAGCTCCAGAAGGAATTGGAGACAACTGTATAAGACAGATATATCAAAGTTCAGGGAAGATGAATAATGACAATTTCTTAGTCATTATAGATAGTGAGAACTGTGATAATTAAATATTGCAGAGAAAAGCTCTTCATATCATATAGCCAAGTAATATTAAAAAGCAGACATAACTATCCCCAAAAGGAAGAGCTGATACCCACAGAGAAAAACACTATTAAAAACTTTAAATTTGGAAGACCGTTGATTAAACAAGATAGTTATTTTCTCAGTTCAAGAGATGATCATGGCATTAAAGACTGAAATATTGCACAAAAATATCTTGTTTAATATATAAAAAATGGCATACAGTTATGGATACCCCTCAACTGTTCAGATTTTTCTACAATGTCCACAATTTTTCCTCAAATTTTTGCCTGTTCCTCATAACATTTACGGTTTCCTGACAGATCACTGAGGATTGAAGTCAATGAACAATGACAGACACTTGAATTTCAGACTTCATATCCTTCAGAAAATACACCCTAACATAATATTCTATCAACTTCCTAAGTTTATAAGAGCAATATTTAAAATATGTTTCTATTTTTGGCCCTTTGTTCACCTATTATTTTAGGCTTTCTAGAGATTTCTTGTGCTAAGATGTTGAGCAGTATTTTGGTATAGAATTCACGTTAGTTTAAAATGAACATTGTATTGTAATGTCATTTAATGCATTTGACTGCCAACAATGAACATAAATGAAGCAAAATTTGTAAATGACAGCTGTAGTGTATAGGGATATATAACTTTAAATATGCTAATGCTAAGTTACAGGGAGATGCATGGCTCTTGATCTATATTCCTTCTAAAAGCTGACTAGAGTCTGAAGAGCAACCACAGTCTTTCTTTTCATATGAACATTTGACAAATGCTGTAATGTTACATTTTCAACATTTGCCTTTACTAGATCATTTCAGTCCCATCTATTCACTAACTGGTATAGCATTTCTGCTGTTATTTCATTCTGAGATTGGTTTGTCATTTTGTTCTAATGTTTCACTAACTCTTTTTCTATAGCTTATAATCTGTATCCTCTCATAATACCATTACCTGAACATTACCCTTCATGTCCCTACCCATTCCCCCTTTCCCTTTCTTATCCCTTCTTCTCCTCCTTCTTTTTCATCATCTTTATAACCTCATGGCTACCTACACATTTCTCAATATTCTTCTTGTTCTTACATTTCCCTTACCTCACACCACACATTACTCCTACAAGGTACTTACACATCATGCATATGTCTTTGTCACTTAGAAGTCCATTTTACAAATGGCAGGTAACAATATCAAGTACTTAAACACTGTCTACTGCAAACAATGTATTGCATTTCTGAACTACAAACAAACTCTGTGCTTATCATTTATTATGTTAAGAATACTAATTGATATGTTTATGCTTTCAGTGACTTAATTTTTTCTACTGTGTATACTTTGTAAATATTTGTTGGATTGTGTTTTTATTTTTTTAATTATAATTCTTATATGTTTCTATAATGCATATTTCCTTTATAAAAGCATTCTTACCATTTTATCTGTTTTTGAAATCTTATCCCCAGGACTCCTGGAACTTCCTGATTATGAGCTGCAAATGGAAAAATACATGGACAGCTAGCTAGATAATTGATATATATATATATATATATATATATATATATATATATATATATATATATTTTTTTTTTTTGATTGCTTGATAAGTTGTAAATGGCTTGAATTACCTTGTAGTTGATGGATACTTAGAAATGATAAGATATTTAGACCCTAGAGAGGTAAAGGTAGCTATAAGAGGGAGAGGGAGAAAGTGAAAAATTCCCCAGACAGAGAAAGATACACTTCAGGTAAGATTAAGTATGTTGTACTAAAGAAAAAAACATAAAAATTCCACATAAAATTGTAACTGTGGATCAATTCATCTAAATGAAATCATGGGGCATAACTCCTCCTTCAGAAATAAAGTTCATACAATATGTATTATACTATACAAATCACAGCCCACAAAAATATATACATTTCAGATGTATTAAGTAAAATAAACAGAGTCTGGCCAAACAAAAATATATAAGAAGCAGAAAAATACATACAGTTGTAACTGTAGTACAGTTCATCTGAAGGAATCTCCTTCAGAAAAAAATTCAGACAATATTTATTATATTATACAGATCATAGCCACAGAAATATACACAGTTCAGTTGTATTAAGTAAAATAAATAAGTAAATCTGGGCAAACATAAAAATGTATAATGTAAGAAGCAAAAGAAAGCTCAGTTTCTATTGCACCTCTCAGTCAATAGGTTTGATGTTCTATTTGAATTTTTGGTTGGATGTTCTATTTGAATTTTAAATGCAGAGAAGTTGTGATAAATATGTGGGCTCAGGGATCAGAGTACTAATCCTCTGGTTCATGAGTTCAGATTTCATCAAGGCATATGTTTGTGCTTTGGATAACAAACATAGATTGGGAACTGCATTGACTTGGTTTCAAATGACCTATCCTCTCATCTGTTTAGAAGTAATGCATGAATCAGCAAAACTATTATTAACTTCCTGTACAGTGCTTCTTACTATCCCCCAATAAACAATACATGTTGTTTTTTTTATGAAGCATATAGCTACACAACAATGAGAATAAAACAAGTTCTGCAAGGTAATGATGCAGAGTTAACAACTCATGACAATATAGTGGATTATGATCATGTAGCCAATCATAACTAGTTTATTACTTGTTCAACATATAAATTCCAAGAGCTCTCAAGGCGAATCTCTCAGTTGGGAACTGATAATAATTTTATTTATTTATTTATTTATTTTATTTTATTTTACATTTGTTGACCGGGCTAGTCCAGCTGGATTAATGTCCATTTTCAGTGGAGGCCCGGGGAGAAAAGCTCCTGAGGTTAGATACAATATTGGAAATACATAAGAAGACATAGTACAAGTGTAATTATACAAAGGTAAAAATGTTAAAGAAATGAACATACAAATATTATAGATTTTAACTTATCAGAACAATCCTAGCAAAACAATATAATAAGGTATGAGATCATAAAGTATATAAAAGGTAGTTTTGAACCATGGTAAATAATACACAAACTTTTTTTTTTTTTTTTTTTAATGCTAAAAAGAGTTATGTAATATTTACAATAAATAGGGGTAATATATCAGTTGAAGTAGAAGATAAGATCCAAGTGGATAAGAAAAGTTTATGATAGAGTTAAGGATGCCAACAGGCTAGTCTGGGTTGGTACAAGAGCAAAGCCAGAATTTGTTAAGATGTATTAAAAGTTGTTTTTTAAATAGTGGAAGAGTATGCAAAGAGGACAGATCAGATGGAAGATTATTCCATATTTTACCTACTGAGTTAGAAAAAGGCAGTTGCCTGCAGAGTTCATAGTTTTGGTAATATTAACAAGTAATTTGTCAGAGGAACGTAGTTGTTTCAGGTTGATATAGGGAGTCAAGAGTTTAGAAAGAGCTGGTGTTTTAGAAGGTTGGTATAGAATTTTGTGTGCAATTAAGAGTTGTTGAAAAATAAGTTTATTAGGGAGTTCCAGCCAGTGTAGTTGTTGTAGGTTTAGACAGTGGTGAGCTCTAAATTGTGATGTGGTGGCAAAGCGGGCAATATTGTGGTAAGATGTAGTGAGTTTCTTAAGGTTGCTTTTAGATAGATTAGTGTAAATAGGAGATGCATACAAAAGGGTAGAAATAAGATGTGTTTGGGCTAGGGTTATCTTAGTTTCAGGTGTGAGGAAGGACTTTATTCTGTATAGGGATCCAATCTTTTTATTAAGGGCTTTTATTGTGTTGTTGATGTGACAATCAAAGTTAAGATTATTATCAATAGTAACACCAAGAAGTTTAGTTGAGGAGTCAGGAGAAATTATGGTGTTATCAGTTGCAGTAATACAGAAGTTTATCAAAGTAGATTTACGGGTAGGTGAAAAGAGTAATAATTTAGTTTTTTGGGGGTTAAGGAGTAGACAGCGATTGGAGAACCACTGTTCAACAGTTGAGAAGGCTGATTGTGTTTGAAACTGGAGTTCTGTTTGAGAAGAGGCAGTGCAAATTATAATGGAATCATCTGCATATTGTATGCAGGTAGTATTAGGTATAGATGATTGAAGGTCATTAATAAAGATGGAAAATAAAAGTGGGCCTAGGATAGACCCTTGAGGAACTCCTAAAGAGATAGGGAGGAGAGCAGAGATAATTTTTCCAGAGTACGGCTTGCTGACGATTTTCAAGATAGGAAGAAAACCAGGTTAGGGAAGAGGGCTCCAGGGCAAGAGATTTTAGTGTGTGCAGAAGAAGTGTATGATTTACCATATCAAAGGCTTTTGATAGGTCTATGAAAAGAGAAGATGTAAGATTATTGTTATTACGGTTTAAGTTTATTGTGTTGGTGAAGGAGAGAAGAGCTATGGTAGTACTGTGAGCAGGTCTGAAACCATGCTGAGTGTCTGCCAGAAGGCTATTATTGAGGAGATGGTTGAGTAGTTTATGTATGCATTTTTCCATGATTTTAGCTAAGGGGGATAAAAGTGCTATGGGACGATAGTTGGAGAAGTCGTAAGATTTGCCTCCTTTATGGAGGGGAATGATATGTGATACTTTCCAGATTGCTGGGAAATTACTTTCTTTTATTGATCTGTTTATTAAGATAGAGACAGGGTAAGCAATGGCTTTTGCTGATAGTTGCAGGAATTCAGCAGGAAGCTTATCAGCGGAAGGGGTGGTAGGTTTAAGTTTTTGGATAAGAGATTGTATATAGGAGGTAGATACAGGTTGTAGTTGAAGGGAGGAATGGTATTTATTAAGGTATTTGGAGGTAGTTGAGAAGTATCAGGAGATAGTTGGTTGGCTAGAATTTGTATAGAATTGGTGAAGAAGGAATTAAAGTTATTGGCTGTTAGTGTGGGATTATCAGGGTCAGAATCCTGAGGGTTCGCTGTAATTATTTGGCGGGGGTCAGCAGACTATTGATGCTGGACCAGAATTTTTGGGTTCCTTTTTGGTAGTTTTTTGAAGTTGAAAGTAATAGTTCTTTTTGTCTGTAAGAATGGCTTTTTTGTACTGTTTCTAAGCTCTCTAAACCTTTGGTGGTCTATTTGACTTTTGGTGGAGCGCCATTTATGCCAAGATTTATTTCTGAGGGTGATTTTATGCTTAGTATTTGTGGTTAGCCAGGGAGCAGTTTTAGTTTTAGTTCTAATGGTTCGACTTGGGGCGTGTTGATTAAGAATTGCTAAGAATGTTGAGTTGAAGTGTTCCACTGTTTTGTTGAGTGGGAGATGTTTTAGAGGGGCCCAATGACATTGGAAAAGTTCAGCTTGAAACCGATCAGGGTTAAAATGTTTCTTTGAATGAAGGGTTCTAAAGGTTGTGGGTAAGGTTAAGTTGGTTTTGCTTCTAATTATATAGGTTAGTGAGTGGTCAATAAGGTCGTCAGGAAGAATACCTGTTTGGTAGGTTTGCAGGGGGGTATTAGTGAGGATCCAGTCTAAGGTAGAAGCTTTATTGTTTATTTTATTGGTTCTAGTGGGAGTATTGATAAGTTGTTTGAAGCCAAAGAGGTTGATATGTGAGGTAGGGTAAGCATTGTTACAGGAATGCCAATCTATATTAAAGTCACCAAGGACTAGTGTTTCTTGTGGAAGTTTGATAGAGAGTTGGTAGAGTATATCTTCAAGGGTATTGATGTTATTTCCAGGGGGGAGATATGCACAGATGATGTTAATGGCTTTATTGGTATTGATTTGTATTTTAGAGCTAATTACTTCAGCATAATTATTTTGAGTAAGAGTTAGGTCTAGAGGAATCAGTTTAAGTTTCGCTTTATACAGGATGGCTACACCACCTCCTTTCCTATTAGTGCGATCAAACCTAATAATGCTATAACCAGGTGGGGTAATTTCGATGTCTTTAATTGAGGGTTTTAACCAAGTTTCTGATAGGCATAAAATATCAAATTTCTCAGTTTCAAGAAGGGCATGGAGTTGAGTAATTTTGTTACAGATACTATGTACATTAAGATGGGCAATAGACAAAGAGTTGGAAGGTTTAGAGTAAGAGAGGGATAAAGGTTTAGTTAGGTTTTGTTCTATGTTGGTTGTAATATGATGTGGACCAGGATTGGGGTGAATATCACCATCTTGTAGTAAGTGGAGAAGAGTAGGATATATCTTTGGTTTAAGATTATAGTGAATGTCATTTGTTTTTCTGGTATAGGTTTTTCTGAACTTGCAGTGTACTAATCTGTGATATTTGGCTAGAAGGTAGATGGACTGAGAGGGTGAATGCAAATAGGATGAAGATAAAGATGTTGTTAATGTGGAGGTACTTTTAGAGGGCAGTGGAGTAGAGAGAGTCTGAGAGTATTCGTAAGAAGTTATGATGTAGGAAGTTACAAGAGATGATAACAATAGTAAAAAGATGAGTAGTCTTAGTAAAGCAGGTATAGATAGTGTGGGCATAGTGGTATCAAAGGAGTTATGCAGAGAAGTAGGAGGAAGTGAGATGAAGTAAAGTTTAAAGAAAGAAATTAGAAATTAAAGAGGGTGGGGTAGGAGGTAGGGATATAATGTGGTAGGAATAGTGTTTAAGAAAGGGGAGGGGGAGTAATTATGAGAAGAGAAGGTGTAATGAACTCAGAGAGATTGTGTAGAGATTTGATTGGATAGGAGGTTTAAAGGGGTGTGTTCCTATTAGAGATAAAGGTAGGACCCCTGGGGGTGGGTGGGAATTGGGGGTAGGGTGGGGAGCGGAGTGAGCCAGAGGCTTAACGGAGCGGGAAGAGAAAAGGTCCAGGAGAAAAACAATCAGTGAAGTGCTCAGAAAGAAGGTAAGTAAGGCAAGGGGAAGTAAATATATTTGGTGTCAAGAGGTAGGAGCAAGTAGAAGCTAGAAGTATCAGAGCAAGTGGAAAGAGAAAAGTGGAACAGAAAGGGGCTGACAGTAGGTAAGATAGAGAGTTTGCTAGGTAAAGGAGGTTTCCAGAGGAAAAACCCTAGTAGTAGGGGCCACCTAATGACCAGAGGGGATATGTCAATACTTGCTGCTTACAAGGCTTATGGTTTAAAGCGAGAGGCAAGTAGCTAGGGATATTATTGGCAAATATATGATCAGTTGGTTGAGAGGGGGAGGGTTAGTTGATGGCTGCTGGCAGTGCTGACCTTGGGTTTTACAACTTCACTGGGAAAAAAATACAAAAAGATTAAGAAGAGCAGGAGCTCTAGGTCATACTTTCTATTATTTTTCCACGTGTAGGCTCCACAGGGTGGGATAACTTTTGTTCCTTAAATTAGGTGAGGAGAGTAGCAGGTTTGGATGGGATGCAAGAACCCAGACCTAAAGGTGCTCAGGAGGGTTTTACTGCTGAGAAAAGAAGGAGAGAAAGGAGATACTTTAGATTTAGAACAAGCACAGTCTACAGAAGGCACTACTATAAAATACACATAGCATATACATGATTAAAAAACTCAGAGTTCAGCAAAAGTTCTAATTGAAGTTAGTACAGGCAGGATCACAGCAATGAAATACATTTAACATTATCATGTAAAAAACTCAGAGATCCACAACAGTTCTAGTAAAAGTTAGTTCAGGCAAAAGCAGAATAAAACATTTATACTGTCTAAAGCAGCAGTTGAGAATTGATATGACATATCTGAGCAGACCAGAAAGTTTCAGTTAAACATAGATACAACATCAAAAGCAAGGCTAAATTCCTCAGATTACACTAAAATACTAGATATTGAGTCAAAAAGCAATAAAAGTAAGTTAGACTATTAGATTAAGCTTCACAAATTATAGTAAGTGGGGTTGTGATAAGCCGCTGTAAGACCTAAATGCAGTGACTAAGGGTTCAGTTGAGCTAAAGGTGTTACTGTTAAAATCATATATAATCACCGATCAGTACACCAAGGATATATAGATCACTAGGTGCCTTTATTTTAAAGAGAATGTCTTATACACTAAGCGAGCCTTAGTTACGAGGCGCTGTTATGACACATGTAGCGCCACTATAAAAAGTAAAACGCGCTGCTAGTGCGATATACTGCACAGGGAAACAGGATTTAACAGTCTACTAGCACAATATCCTATAAAGGGAATTTAAGGCTACGAAGCATGATTAAAGGCTCAGAGGTAAAGAAACAAGCTGTTAACACAGCATATTGAAGTTATTTAAAAACGCTGATAAGGGGTGTTTTAAATGCAAAGCGTAGCACAGTAGTATAAGTGGAATGATATAAAAAGAGCACACTACACACTCTATTTACCGTAATTAGTAAATGGGCTGGAAAGGTAAAAATATATGTCAGAGTTTACTTATAAGGTGCGTGCATAATAATGTTTTTTTTTAAACAAGAAACATCTTTATTAAATTATAATGTATGACATAGGCAATCATACATTTATATAAATGAAAACAAACCATAATGACATAATTTTAGTTACAAACATTATACATCTCAAACCATATTGACATGATTTTAGTTGCAAACATTATACATCACTTGTAATCTATCCAGTCACTGTCAAACATTACATAGCTCATTCAAATCCTGCATTCAGAAACGCCAGCCATAATTCTTAGTAGTAGCTATTTTATCCACTCCCTGTACTACCAGTTACAAAAACGTAGGAGGGTTCAAAGCCTTTGAAGGCAGATAAAGCACTTGGCAATGACAACAAAGTACCCTTTCTGTCAAGCTAAGGATTTTAAAAGCTGATAGATACTTCACTCTGCCACATTTTCTGTTTATAAGTATGGCAGAGTGAAGTCTATAATAATTTTTAAAACCCTTTTTATCTTCTCCTGCTGTTCTTTGCTGGCCATCACTGTTCACTATTATTAACTAGAGTGAGACCAAATGTTAAGCACGCTTAAGGGTACTTATGAAGGTTTAGTTAGGCACATCTAATCACTGTTAAAATCAGATCTCACACTTGGCACACACTTAAGTTAGAACTATACTCCAAAATTATATTAAAACAGCATTTACAGACTAAGAGACCCATGCACTTTGATTAAAATATGTTGCAATAAGCTCAGGTGTAAAACGTAATATATACCTCTGAAGCATGCAAAATCAGTGTCCTGTAGTCTTGTGACAGAGTCATAGCATCTGGATATAAACACTCTGACACACACACACACACACACACACACACACACACACACACACACACACACACACACACACACACACACACACACACAAATGTGTAACTGCAATAATGAAATAGGCTGAAAAAAACATCTGACTGGCTAACAAGTTTGTTAAATATGTTCAGAAGATAACAAATAAATCCCCCACAAAATGACTGCATAAAAATGTAATTTCAGAAATGCAGTAACAAATTGGGTTGTACATGAATAATATTCATTCACCCATTCTTGTAAGGCACTTGCTTAATAAGGTGTCCATGTTTCACAACATGCTGGATATTATGTAATGTCCTTCAGCACAGACTACAACATGCATTCTTGCTCACTTAAACTGTGACAGTCAGATCTTTAATGGTCTTTAGCATTTCAAGTGAGAAAGGGATGGGAATAAACAGAATATGCAGCTTTCTAGACCTGTCATTAACATCCAAAGCACCAATCCATTGTTTCCCCTACAACAACTGCGGTGGGTTAAGACCTTGTTTTTAGAGACCAGGAAACAAATAATATAATATAAATGTATATGGTTTCAAAAGAAATACACCTCATGATGAAACAAATAAGTTAGTTTTGACTGCGTTCTAACAGAAGCTATGTATATATATATATATATATATATATATATATATATATATATATATATATATTTCAGGTAAGTGAAACCTCACATAAAATCTGTGAAAATGATGCTGAAACTGTTTGTGATGTCTTCTGTGGATGCAGATTTCTAAAACACTGGATGTAGTATAATACAGTGAGTTAAAGTGCTGTGATCTTTGTGACCTATTAAGCACTGACATGAGATTGTCACTAGCCACATGCATGCTATGCGCCATTTAGTAAGTGACATACTGCTGCATGTTTTGTGCCCTTTAATAAGTGACATAATGCTGCATGCTATGTGCCCTTTGTTAAGTGACATAATGCTGCATGCTATGCACCCTTTAGTAAGTGACATAAGGCTGCATGCTTTGTCCCCTTTAGTAAGTGACAATGCTGCATGTTTTGTGCCCTTTAGTAAGTGACATAATGCTGCATGCTATGTGCCTTTTAAAAAGTGACATAATGCTGCATGCTATGTGCTCTTTGTTAAGTGACATAATGCTGCATGTTATGTGCCCTTTAGTAAGTGACATAATGCTGCATGCTTTGTGCCCTTTAATAAGTGACATAATGCAGCATGCTATGTGCCCTTTAGTAAGTGACATAATGCTGCATGCTATGTGCCCTTTAGTAAGTGACATAATGCTGCATGCTATGTGCTCTTTAAGTGACATAATGCTGCATGCTATGTGTCCTTTAGTAAGTGACATAATGCTGCATGCTATGTACCCATTAGTAAGTGACATAATGCTGCATGCTTTATGCCCTTTGTTAAGTGGCATAATGCTGCATGCTTTGTGCCTTTTAGTAAGTGACATAATGCTGCATTCTATGTGCCCTTTGGTAAGTGACATAATGCTGCATGCTATATGCCCTTTAGTAAGTGACATAATGCTGCATACCTTGTGCCCTTTAGTAAGTGACATAATGCTGCATGCTATGTGTCCTTTAAGTGACATAATGCTGCATGCTATGTGCCGTTTAGTTAGTGACATAATGCTGAATGCTTTGTGCTCTTTGTTAAGTGACATAATGCTGCATGCTATGTGCCCTTTAGTAAGTGACATAATGCTGCATGCTTTGTGCCCTTTAGTAAGTGACATAATGCTGCATACCTTGTGCCCTTTAGTAAGTGACATAATGCTTCATGCGATGTGCCCTTTAAGTGACATAATGCTGCATGCTTTGTGCCCTTTAGTAAGTGACATAATGCTGCATGCTATGTGCCCTTTAAGTGACATAATGCTGCATGCTATGTGCCATTTAGTAAGTGACATAATGCTGCATGCTTTGTGCCTTTTTGTAAGCGACATAATGCTGCATGCTATGTGCCCTTTGTTAAGTGACATAATGCTGCGTGCTATGTGCCCTTTGTTAAGTGACATAATGTAGCATGCTACGTGTCCTTTAGTAAGTGACATAATGCTGCATGCTTTGTGCCCTTTAGTAACTGAAATAATGCTGCATGCTATGTGCCCTTTAGGAAGTGATATAATGCTGCATGATTTGTGCCCTTTGGTAAGTGACATAATTCTGCATGCTTTGTGCCCTTTCATAAGTGACATAATGCTGCATGCTATGTGCCCTTTGTTAAGTGACATAATGCTACATGCTATGTGCCCTTTGTTAAGTGACATAATGCTGCATTCTTTTTGCCCTTTAGTAAGTGACATAACGCTGAATGCTTTGTACCCTTTAGTAGGTGGCATACTGCTGCATGCTTTGTGCCTTTTAATAAGTGACATAATGCTCCATGCTATGTGCCCTTTATTAAGTGACATAATGTTGCATGCTATGCGCCCTGTAGTAAGTGACATAATGCTGCATGCTTTGTGCCCTTTGTTAAGTGACATAATGCTTCATGCTTTGTGCCCTTTAGTAAGTGACATAATGCTGCATGCTATGTGCCCTTTGGTAAGTGACATAATGCTGCATGCTTTGTGCCCTTTATTAAGTGACATAATGCTGCATGTTATGTGCCCTTTAGTAAGTGAAATACTGCTGCATGCTTTCTGCCCTTTAAGTGACATAATGCTGCATGCTATGTGCTATTTGGTAAGTGACATAATGCTGCATGCTATGTGCCCTTTAGTAAGTGACATAATGCTGCATGCTTTGTGGCCATTAGCAAGTGTCATAATGCTGCATGCTATGTGCCCTTTAAGTGACATAATGTTGCATGCTATGTGCCATTTAGTAAGTGACATAATGTGGCATGCTATGTGCCCTTTAAGCAACATAATGCTGCATGCTATGTGCCATTTAATAATTGACATAATGCTACATGCTATGTGACCATTAGTAAGTGACATAATGCTGCATGGTTTGTACCCTTAAGTAAGTGACATAATGCTGCGTGCTTTGTGCCCTTTAGTAAGTGACATAATGTGGCATGCTTTGTGCCCTTTAGTAAGTGGCATAATGCTGCATGGTTTGTACCCTTTAGTAGGTGACATAATGCTGCATGCTTTGTGCCCTTTAGTAAGTGACATAATGCTGCATGCTTTGTACCCTTTAGTAGGTGACATAATGATGCATGCTTTGTACCCTTTAGTAGGTGACATAATGATTCATGCTTTGTACCCTTTAGTAAGTGACATAATGCTGCATACTTTGTGCCCTTTTATAAGTGACATAATGCTGCATGCTATGTGCCCTTTAGTAAGTGACATAATGCTGCATGCTATGTGCCCTTTAGTAAGTGACATAATGCTGCATGCTTTGTGCCCTTTAGTAAGTGACATAATGCTGCAAGCTTTGTGCCCTTTAATAAGTGATATAATACTGCATGCTATGTACCCTTTGGTAAGTGATATAATGCTGCATGCTTTCATGACTCACCTGAAAACAACGTTTGACTCGGTGTGCCTTTCCCAGCCGAAAAGTCTAAAAAACAGTAATAATAATAAAAAAGATAGCACTGTATTTGACTTTAGTCAGATTAATAAGTGATATTTAAGCAATTTCATTGGATGCGGGCTCTCTTTAGTGATATCTTTGTCAATCAGTGAAAGCCTTTGTCAAATCTGACCAAAGAATTCTGAGGCAAACACTACTAAGAATGTAGTTTCATGATCTTATATTAACTAAATTTTGTATCTGGCCATACATGACTCACTTGTGAAAAAAAAAAAAACATAATCTTAGACTTCATTGCACCTCTAGCACTTCGGCAACCGCCTTCAAGGAGTATAAAACATCACATAAGTTACACAGTTTATATACCCTAATACATCTAACAATTAAACAAGCAGCCTAAACCAATTAATCAATAAACATTAAAAAATACTTAATACTACTTTCTCATCAGATAAGAAGCCTCCAGTTACATTCCACATTCAGACCCTGAGGAAATAAAGTGTCATATTTCAAATAAAAATACTTTCTTTATATAACAACTTATTTTTATACAAATCATCAGAAAATATACCCTTCAGAATATGTTCTAAGATAATGGCTTGTAACCCATTTGGATTAGAATTGTGAACCAGCATAAAATGTTTAGCAACAGGGCTATCTTCTTTATTATTTATAATATTCCTGACATGCTCCTGCAGTCTAGTTTTAAACTTCCTTTTACTTTCTCCTATATATAGAAGGTTACATGGACATTTCAATGCATAAATAATACCTTCAGTATTACAGCTATATATGAAGGCAGTTGCCGAAGCACTAGAGGTTCAATAAACTGGTGTTTTAAGTGGATTCTTCATCTGTGGTCTTCAGTTCATCTTTTCTTTTTGGTTCGTGCAATAGTCTTAGACTTTAGCTACTTTTTTCATACAGGTCCTACATACCATCTGGACTTGAAAAAAAGAGTGTGACCCCCCCACCATTTTATTTGCTGGTAAGACCTTTATGCTGAGTATTAAGATTATGTTGCTGCTTAAGCAGGTTTCTCTTTACTCTCAAAGCACAGAATGTTTCTCACAGCAATAGTTGCTGTAATACCCATGCTCACTTACAGGTGTCTGAATGTGAAGGTGGAGGAGAAATGGGGTAGGGAAGACTCATCACTGGATGGTATATATTTCATTATATTGTTATACTGGGACAGCTGGAAACCAGTGCGAGAGCAGAGTGGGCCGTGATTCCTTTGAATGAAGGAGTAATCTTAAAAACATTTTCATTAAACTATTGTATTTATATCTAGCTCTGTGGCACAGAAGGATGGAGGCCTGACAATCAACCAACTGGCCCAGTTTTAAAAAGCAAGCCTGGTCACTGTTTGACCACAAAGTATAATAAGCAGGCCACAGTTAATCCAGTGAACTATAAAAGAATGTATTATCAAAAAGAGAAATTCACTGGAAATAGAATTTAATAATAAGATAATTTAAAATATACAAGACTCCTTGTATATTTTAAATTATTTTATTATTAAATTGGAAGTTGTGTTGCCCACCCGCACTGTTTCCAGTGAATTCCTCTTTTTGATAATACTGGTCACTGTTTGACCCAGCTGGAGAAGAGAGTGGGTCAAGTGCATTAATGTTAACTCTGTTTCATTAGGGAATGGTGTGTGTTTTTCTGGTACTGCTACAACATCTAGTGGATTCTGTTCTATGGTCACAATGCACATGCAATAGCAGCACTGAGAGGGAACACAGATACATAGTAGTTTCATGTAGAACAGTTTGACGGGATGCATACAGAGTGCTGCTGCATATTTATCTTCTTTGGAAAAGGGCACTTCTCCCTGTCTAAACTCCCATCCCCTTACATTAAATAACGTGTGCCTGATGTATAAAGCCATGTCCAACCCGGAATTAATGGACATGCTGCACCTCAGAAAATCCAAATCCCATCGAGCTACGCGCTCGAGAGACTTGAACCTCAGCACTAAAATAAATAGGACATGCTGGAGGGACAGATTCATAACCTAGAGGCTCCCTTCACTCTGGAATAAAATCCCAGTCCAGGTTAGGCAGAGTCCCTCATTGACTCTCTTCAAGAGGAATCTTGATGAGTGGATGGGAGATCGTAGGTTTAACCCGGGTATCACTTCTGTGTCACTGTTAGACAGAGGCACAGTATACTAACCTCAAAAAAGGGCATAGCAAAATTAATTTAAAATGGGTGGCGAAAGCCAAACACATTCTGGCTAGGCTTATAAATGCCCTAGGGCAGATAGCCTAGTATGAACCTATGAACCTATAAAAAATCCATATTTGATAAGTGATGCTCCATACTCTAGTTATCATCTTCAATGGAGAGATAAATGGGCCAATAAAGAAGAAATGATGGATGGTAGTAGAAAAAAGGAATCATCAGCAGAGAAATTTTATATTTATCTATAGCTATATCTCTATATATTTATATATCTATCTATATATATATCTATATATATCTATCTATATATATATATATATATATATATATATATATATATATATATATATATATATATATATATATATATGTATATATATATATATATATATATATATATATATATATATATATATATATATATATATATATATATATATATATATATATATATTGGTAGCTTTAAAATGATTAAAGGAAACTGACCAATCAGATTGCTAGCCACCTGTGCATCAGATCTGTTCCATGCACAGTAAAAAGTTAGTTCATACCACCTGAACCTATCATACAGTTACAGATCCCTACTCCCTCACATATGTCAAAATCCAGCTAACTGTCACCATCTTAAAACAGTATTTTAGCAAAAAAAAAAAACACTCAAAAAAGTAAAATAATTAAAAAAACATCAAACACCAGAGATATGCATTTCCAGCTCAAATACATTGTTAAGCATGAATAAAAATAATAAAAGAAACATAACAAAGTAGGAATCAGGATTGTAATGCAGAAACAGGAATCAGGACTGTGGCACAAACTAAACATAGTTCACAGTAATAACAGCACTAAAATCTTAAATTTGAGTACATTACCTGATTAGGATCAGTAAAAATTCATCCAATAATTTAAGAAAGCAACCTGAAGAAAGTGAAAGCAGAAATTCTAGAAAAAACAAAATGAAGCACTGAAGAGAGGAAGAGACAAGAAGTGAGCAACATTAAGTAAAAACTGTCACCATAGCAACAGAAAGAAGACAGTCTAAATTGAGATTCAGATTACACAAACACAACTTCATAAATGAATCTGCCAAGTACTGCATGACTAAGAGGTGAATCTGAAGATACACAAATGAAGCACTGCATGAATAAAAAATCTTATTAAAATAGAATAAAATGGCCATACAATTATCATAGAAACCCAATTAAATAAAGCAACAAGGATATTATTAATTAAACTAAGTTCTTGGTAGTTGCCACCAAAATAATTACCCTTGTATATATCTTTTGGATACAACAAAAATATAATTATCTAAAACAACTTATAATACTGGGGGGTGCAGTAGATTACTGTTTGCTTATTTGTGCCTGTCAGTGCTTTTAGCTGTCACTAAAACCATTACTCTTGTGAATATTTACATTTTTGTGAAACAATGTCATACTGATATGTAAGTTTCCTCCTCTGTGCTCATTCACCTGCAGTTACTGTGCTTATAGTCACCGCTGAGGTACTTGTTAAATTTTAGCAAGCAGTTTGGTGTAGTTTTGAGCAGGATATCTTATTTTCCCATCATCAACTTGTAGAGAGGATCAGGACCATTTTTTCCTTAACATGTAGGAAGCACACATTTTTGGTACTCAACTTGTACAGAGAATTTTATTTGTTTATTTATTTTTGCTCCTCATCTTGGAGCAGAAGGGAGCTAGAATAGGGATCACATCAGGTACTACACCAGCTAGCCTTGACTCTGTCTTCTCTGTGCATTAAATGGCTTAGAAGCAAAACACTCAACTGATGCAAGAAAAACAAATGAAATACTGGTTTATTCTATCTGAAGAAACACCCTATGTGTGAAAGCTTGCACCTGTTTTTGTTACTATTTTAGAATAAAGCAGTTGTACATTCATGTTTTGAGACAGTTTTATGTTTTTTACTTAAACGACTTCCTTGAAAACTTCATATCAAAATTCCACACAGTTGAGGAACTTATAGCACTGCATAAGAATGAAATTAGTCAAAATGGGTGGAGATGTAAATGTCTTATATTGTCAATGACACAGGGGTGTTAGCCTTCTAAGATGGAACGTATAATTCTCTAGGGGAGTGCTGGTCACAGGCAGAGGTGACTGGCAACTGCATAAAAATGAATAAAATGAATGTTATGTGGTAAATGTGTGCACATATTTTTGGGACAGTTTGTTTGATTGCACATATAACAATTCACTGATGTTTTATTCCTTTGTTTGGTACAGAAACATAATTTGCCTGTTGTTTGGGGGTGGGGGAGCCAAGTTCCATCTCTGTGTTGCCATGACTAAAATGTTTTTACAGAGGTTTGCTTTGCTAGTGTTACCCCTTGTTTTGGATCCAACCTTTATCTGTGACTATGTTATGTTACAACCGCATAACCCTTCTTTATATTTGAATAGCTTGAAAGTTTTTTTTTTCTCCAGTGCATATTATTGAAAAACTAATAATATTGAGTTATCTCTGCTTAATATCAGAGCTTTCGCCGGCTAACATCTACCTGAAATAAACTGGACTTATAAGTGAATTTAAGTACACTTTTATCTGCTCTTTTGCATATAGTACTGCTTTTAATTTATTTATGTGTGTTTTTCACCGAATATTAACTCAACTGAAGTTGTGGCTGTCTCTTTACAGAGTACTTTTTAGAAATTCTGTGTAGCCATTGATAGCAGTGGGGGTAGTTTCAGCTCATCACTGACATTCTGTCTTGCCTTATATAAGTGGTACATTTTGAGTTATCTCTGCTTAATATCAGAGCTTTGGCCGGCTAACATCTACCTGAAATCAACTGGACTTATAAGTGAATTTAATACACTTTTATCTGCTCTTTTGCATATAGTACTGTATTTAATTTATTTATTTGTGTTTTTCACTGAATATTAACTCAACTGAAGTTGTGGCTGTCTCTCTACAGTTAGTTCCCCACCCACCCTCCTTGTTCTTGTTTTGGTGTTAATGTTGGTGGCTTTGAAACTGCCTGCACCTCTTGTAGATTTGTATTTGGATACTCCTTCTGGGCCCATCTCATTTGCTCACTCAACTTGAGTACAGCAAGATCATATTCTGATTTCAGGCACTCCTACTGTGTACAAAGAGAGCATTTGGGAAGGACAACCCCTGTAGCCTCTTAATCCTGCATTGTTCCCTCCCTCAAAAAAAAAAAAAAAAAAAAAAATAAATAAATAAATAAATAAATAAATTATATATATATATATATATATATATATATATATATATATATATATATATATATTTTATTCAGCTGCTCTTACTGTAACTGTCTTAGTTGCTCTTTTGCGTTCTATCTGTTCAGTCGCTCTTACTCTGCACTTATTACTTGTTAGTAGCCTTCTAATTTACTGCCTTCTGCACTTGTTTTTTAGTCATTTGTTAATTTAATTGCATTTATTTGAACTGTATTTGCCGTAGTGTTGCTACACACTTGGGTGTGCTGGCCTGCACTACAATTTGAATTGTATTTACTGCTGTTTTAGATGCTTTTCTGTAAAAAAAAAAAAGCAATTCTAAGCTTGTTTCCTGCCTTTCCTGTAACTAGCCAAGTCCAGATATAGACTTGCTGTATCCAGGATTGTTGGTAAGCTTGTGAGCCCCCCAAGCCTTTCTGTTTTGGAGGGAAGCCTTCTAGCTTATCAGTGGGAGTGGTAAGCACTAGGTAGCCTATCTACCATGGGAAGAGTGGGTTTTGGCCCAGAAATTGTAGTTCACTGGCCGTTTGGGCAGTTTTTCCATCTCTTTCTACTTTTTGATTAAAAGCCCGTTTTGCATTTTGTCCCCGCCTTTCCTATAACTGGAGTAGTCCAGGTACAGATTTGCTGTATCCAGGACCGTTGGTAAGCTTCTGAGCCCCCCAAGCCCTTCTGTGTTGGAGAGAAGCCTTCTAGCTTATCAGTGGGAGTGGTAAGCATTAGGTAACCTATCTACCACAGGAGGAGTGGTTTCTGGCCCAGAAATTATAGTTTATTGGCTGTTTGGGAAACTTTTCCATCTCTTTCAACCTTCTGATTTAAAAGCCTGTGTTTGCACTTGTTTCCTGCCTTTCCTGGTACTAGTCTAGTCCAAGTACAGATTTGCTGTATCCAGGACTCTTTGTAAGCTTCTGAGCCCCCCAAGCCTTTCTGTGTTGGAAGGAAGCCTTCTAGCTTATCAGTGGGAGAGGTAAGCATTAGGTAGCCTCTCTACCACAAGATGAGTGGTTTCTGGCCCAGAAATTGTAGCTATTGGCAGTTTGGGCAGTTTTTTTCCATCTCTTTCAACATTCTGGTTTAAAAGCCGCACTTGCGCTTGTTTCCCACCTTTCCTGTAACTAGCCTAGTCCAGATACAGAGTTGCTGTATCCAGGACTGTTGGTAAGCTTCTGAGTCCCGCAAGCCTTTCTGTGTTGGAGGAAAGCCTTCTAGCTCATCAGTGGGAGTGGTAAGCACTAGGTTGCCTGTCTACCATGAGAGGAGAGGTTCTTGGCCCAGAAATTGTAGTTTATTGACCATTTGGACAGTTTGCTTGTCTCTTTCAACTATCTGGTTTAAAAGACCACATCTGCGCTTGTTTCCCATCTTTCCTGTAACTGACCTACTGGGTAGCACTAGAAAGCCTTAAACTGATACAATCCTTCTAGCTTAGAAGAGACACTTTGGAATGATTAAGTATCAGTTTTCTGTACTTTCTTGCTGTACTTAACTGTTTTCTGCCTAAGTGCAGATTTTCCACCATTTATTGTGATTTAGAAACTTGTTTTTTCACATATTGTGCTTATTTGACTGCCTGCATTTTTAAAAAGTTGTTTTTTGTTTAAATAATTTGTTTAACTGTTGTAGGCTACACACTAAAGTGCGATAGCCTTTTCTGTTCGTTTGTAGTCATTTAAAGCTGTTTTAAGTGTATTTTTACTATTTCTGCCTTATCTTTTCAAAAAAAAAAATTCCTTGTTTCACGCCATTCTAAGCTAGTATAGTCCAGTTTTCAGGCTAGTGCTGAATTCAGGGCTGTGATACTAGTTTCTGAGTTGCCCATACCTTACTTGGATAAAAGGAAGTTTCTCTGTTCACCTGTGAGAGAGGGGAGCTTTGAGCAACCTATGTGTCCCTGGAGGAGTGGTTCCAACCCAGAAGTTAGTAGTTTATTGGCCATTTTGGGCTAATTTCTATCTCTTTCATTTCCCTACTATAAAAAATGTGTTTGCATGGTTTTGTGCACCGGGCAGTGCCGGTTAGCTATGGTTAAATTATTCCCAACTCCATTAAGTCTCCTCTTCGTTTTTTCCCTTGAAACTAGTCTAACTCTCAACCTAAGCACTCAAAAAGCATCTTACAGCCCAGCACTTGCTCAGACCTAATAGCAAGCACTAATATACCCCAACACTTGACTGCCCAGCAGGGCAAGGCTCTTTATCCACCCCTCACCAACCAAGTGAATAAGCAGCTCACCCTACTATTCAGGCATGACCAAAGAGCAATTTCAGGTGTACTCTCCAGTGCAGCTGGTGAACCTGGGTATCCTGAGGCAATATTACAACTGCCTCATATACACAGACAACCCTCTCCTCCTACCACAAAACATTAACATATGCGAGAGATGCAATTATAGGGCCAAACTGGAAGCTAAGCTGTCTCCACCCAAGACTGGAACAGACAGTCAAGAGGAAAAGGTTAACACTTGCACCACACCTCCAGCCGCACACAGACCTACTAAAACAGTCCTGGCAAAAAATACACATAAATACACAAAATCATACTCAGAGGCTCTAAATAAAAACCTGCAAAAGCATCAGAGACCTCCAAAGCAGACACCCAAACAACCTGCACCTCTCGTCACAAACCAGACAACACATAAAACACAAAATCAGTGTGCCGCACAATCACAGCCCTTAAGGTGAAATAACATACCTAACACACTTGTAATAGGTGACTCTATAGTCAGGCACACTGATGTCCCACTCACTGGGCCTGACAAACAGAAGGTTACTGTTAGATGCCTGTCAGGAGCCAGAATCCGCTACATAACACAAGCACTCAGGTCACTCCAGAACAAGTACAAATATGACTCTGTCATTGTTCATGTTGGTGTGTATGACCTGAGACGTAACTCCCTGGACTATATGAAAAGAGACATAGAAGAGCTCTCTGATCATGTAGCCCAGGCTGGTATGACCCTGACCCTTAGTAGCATCCTGCCCTCACCAAGAATGATATCTCAGTATAAAGAAAAAATGATCAATTTCAACAATTGGCTAAGCTTCTGATGTCATTCAAAGGGGATCCAGTGTCTGTCAGCCTGGGACGACATGCCCGACAAGCCATGTTGCTTTGCAAGAGGCGGCTTGCACCTGTCACCCCTAGGCTTTCGAATACTGGCCAAGGCTCTTGCTGCCCCCATAGTGCCTTTTTTAGGCAAGGCTCAAAAGTCAAACCCACCTCCATAAACAGCACAATTAACAAAAAACTGAGGGTTATGCTATTCAACGCTAGGAGTTTAAATCTCAAAATGCACACGCTCGAAGCACTCCTCAGTATGGAGAACGTTGACATCTGTGCAGTAACTGAAACCTGGTTCAAGGCTCCAGAGAGCACCCCAACACTACTGGGCTACAACTCATACCACACGTTTTGGCCACAGAACATGGACCGAAACACAAAAGGAGGGGGTGTATCCATATTCATCAAGGATACCTACACCTCCAGGTTAATGGCACAGCATGATACCTCTGAGATCATCCACTAACATTGGGCAAATCTGCAATGCAAATTGTGGCCTGCTACAGATCACCCTCCATGACCCAGGACTACCACTCAACCTTTCTGGAGACACTGGAAAACATGAAGGTCCTACCAAACACCCTGATATTGGGCAATTTCAATTACCCTATCATTCACTGGGAAAACTTCTCAAGTACAAATTCCTAGGCCCAGCGCTTCCTGAAATTCATCAACTCAAATGCGCTGGATCAGCTGATAAATTCCCCTACCAGAGGTGAAAACATATTGGACCTGGTCATCACCAACATGGGCGACAGGTGTTCCACACCGGAGGTCAACCTGTCACTGGTTAGATCAGACCATAAACTAATCACTCTGGATGTCCACCCCCAACCACCACCCCCAACTAAGGAAACCACAGTAAAAAACTTTTCTAAAGCAAACTTCACCTTACTTAAGACAGAGGTAGTAAGTTTCACAGCCCCATGCTAAAGGATAACGCTGCCCATGATGCAGAAACCTTTACAAATTCACTCTCTGAGCACCTAAAAGGATGCATGGATCATACCATCCCAAGCAAAACCAAGACTCACTTCTCTAAGAGAAGGAAACCAGTTTGGTGGACCCCTTCAATAAACAGGCTATACAATAGAAGGAGGAAACTAGTTCAGAAAAAAAGCAAATCCCAAGAAGGAAAGTCATCCCTGATCAGTATCAGTAAGAAACTAAGGTCCCTCATGAAATCATCCAAGGCTAACTTTGAAAGAAAAATAGCCAAGGATTCAAAAGATAACCACAAAGCCTTCGTTAGCTATGTTAAGAATCTAAGTGACAACTCACAGATATGCACTGAACTAGTGCAAAATAGCACAAAATATACTGAACCTACTGATATTGCCAACATCCTGGCAGATAGATTCAATGCAAACTTCACCCCCCTCTCACCTCCAAAAGGGCCTACAACAATACCGGAAAAGAGTAGTGTCCCAAAAATCACAGATGCACAGGTGAAAACAGCCCTTTCAAAAGCCAAAAAACACAGCATCAATGGGACCAGATGAAATCCCAGGCTGCGTCTTGCATGAACTACAGAATGAACTAACCTCCCCCCCCACCTAAACACGCTGTTCAACCTCAGCCTCTACACAGGCTATGTGCCCAGAGAATGCACACAGCAACGGTTATTCCTCTCCACAAAGGAGGGGCCACAACTGACCCTGGTAACTATCACCCCATAAGCCTGACTAGCCTGGAGTGCATCATCATGGAACTCATTAACAAAGACATTGGGAACCTCCAAACACTTGACCTGACCCAGTTCCGCTTTGTTAAGGGCAGATCATGCCTACTAAAACTGGTTGACTTCTTTGAGACAGTCTCCAAGGCCATAGATGAAAAGGTGGTTCACACAGCCTACCTTCACCACGCCAAGGTTTTCAACACTATTCCCCACTCAGGTATTACAGAAAAACTCACCAGCCTGAACATAAACCCCTACATCATGAGATGGGTTGCCAACTGGCTTATAGACAGAACTCACACGGTAAGAATAGTGGGCTCCAGGTCTGACTCTAAACCAATCACAAGTGGTGTCCTGCAAGGCTCGGTCCTGGGACCCCTACTGTTCGGCATATACTTCTCAGACGTACAGGTAAACATAGGAGGACTATGGCTAACCAAGTTCGCCAATGACTGCAAACTGGGAGCCATAATTGACTCTCTGGCTGACACAGACATCCTCCAAAAGGGCCTTACTGAGATGGACACCTGGTGTCAAAGACATGGCCTCAAGCTAAATGCCAAAAAATGCATAGTCATCCCATTTGGGAAAAACAAAACACCCATGAATTACCACATAGGTGGCAGCCCCCTTAATATAGAAGAGGTAATAAGAGATCTGGGGACCCAGTAATCTCTCCTTTGACAATCATATTGCCAAAGTAGTTAGGAAATCCTTCTATGTGGCCCATCTAATTACTAAAGGATTCACATCTAGAAATAAAGAGGTTATAGTGCCCCCTCTACTCATCACTAATTAGACTCATCATAGAGTACAATGCTCCATTTGGGTTGTACCTCACAAGACACTTCCAACAGCTGGAAAGACCACAAAAGTACCTCACCAAAAGGATTACTGGCCTCAAACATATGTCCTATGCAGCCCGACTGAAAAAACTCCAGCTGTACTCAGTGACATATCACTTACTCAGAGATGATCTCTGCTTGACTTACAAAGCCATGTCCAACTCAGAATTGATGGACATGCTCCACCTAAAGAAATCAAAGTCACTGCGAGCCACGCGCTCTAGTGAGCTAAACCTCACCATAACAATAAATAAAACATGCTGGAAGGATAGATTCCTGTCACAGAGACTCCCCATGTTTTGGAACAAAATTCCAAATTACATCAGGCAGAGCCCATCACTAACACTCTTCAAGAGAAACCTTGACGAGTGGATGGGTAACAGAAAATACACCCTTTGGATCACTTCATTGGCTCTGCTTGAAAGATGATCAGTTAATTAATCAATGGGGCAGTGAAAGCCAACATACTCTGGCTAGGCTTATAAATGCCCTCGGGCAGATAGCCTAGTACCTACCTATGAACCTAATACGTGTTACATCTAAGCAGGACTTTTATTTATGTGATATTTATGTGTAGTATCCTTATTTTGTGTTTTATGTCACCTAGGACTATGGTTCCCAAGTATCCCAATCCCCACAAACCTCCCTTCAGTGACCCCAAAAATGTTGTCATTGTCTAAGCATTTCAGCAACATGGTGCCTTTTTTCTGCTTGAGAAAGGATGTGGGGATATGTCTGATAGAATGCAAATTTGGAACCAGATTGTGAACGATCTGAACGCTGTTGGAGGACTCAACAGGACATATGATCAAGTGTGTCATAGGCCCACTGACATTATTTCATCGGCCTGGAGAAGAGGAGCTTCACTAGCCCATGGACAGCTGGCTACTGGGGGAGGGGAGGCTGCTACAGAGCCAACACTGACACCAAATGAAGAGTTCCTATCCATTGTCAGAGGTCCAGAGAGTTCAGTGGAAAGTGCACAACTGTTTTAAGGTGGTGAAGTATGTCCCATGAGGAGCTTCCAGGGAGACCTATCTTTGTCAATTTTTAAATATTTCTTGTATAGTAAAATATTGAAAGCAATACTTAAGTTGGTTTAATCATTTTTTGGGGGGACTTGTTATAGATTGATATTAACAACACATTCTGGTTCATTACAGATGGGTTTGGGGTGGTTGTATTATCCAAGTTTCAGTTAAATGTATTGTTGATGGACATATAAAGGCCCATATTTCCCCCTGTGTGTTATTGTTGTTGTGATGATAGTGTCCTTACATTTTGCTTAACTTCTTCCAGAACCATCCTCCCTAGCAAGTGTGGAGTCATTTGCACATGGTAAGGCAAACATTTGTATTACAGTACTGATGAGCATTTCACATAAATAATCATTTAATTGCATGTGTGAGGTGGGTGTCAGGACTATGTATGCATTTTGTACTATCTGTGATAGTGGCATCAGTGTTTGTTAGCATATATTGAACTGTAGTAGTGTAGCTATTAATTTCTTTCCTGTGATTCTTGCTTATTATCACAGGTGATCCTAACAGTGGAAGTGCAGGACTTCTATCAACTGATGTCAGAGGATCAGCAAACTCTAATGATGATGGTGGCCAAACACAGACAGGGATGCAGAGGTTGAATCTGACACTGAGTTGACATTCAGCCATCCCCTGTAATTCCATCGGACAGAGACAGTAGGCCTACACAAACCCATTCCAGTGAGCCCTCAGATGTTAGACAAGTGAGGGTGAGACACTTGATCAGAGTAGTGTGGTTACTGCAGCTTCAGTGCCTGTTGACTCTGGTCACAGCCAAAATATGGATGAGGTGCCATTCAGGAAATTTGTCCTGGTTGCTCATAGGAGGCCTGCTGTCCATTCTCCACCTGATCCAGGTGTGTCTTTTCATGCCATTCGACAAATGTTTAGGGCGGTCATTGAGGCTCAGACACATTCCAATAGGGCCTCCAAGGAAATGCTTAGGGTTGTAGATGTGACACAGGCTGACATGCATGACTGCCTTCACCATGTTGCCAGTTCAATAGATCGGATGAATGACATGCTGGAACAGGCAATGGCTGTGACAGAACGTCTGCTAGGAGGGGGAAGGCATCCAAGTGGGTGTAGTTCAGCCACATCATCTGATGTTAGCCAATGTGGCTGTACCTGATCACACTCCCATAGTGGCACTACTTCCACTGCTCCATCAGTGGTTGAGTTGTCCACACCCAGACTTGGCAGGCCATGTGGTCATGGTCCTGGTTGTACTCATGAGGAGAGCTCATCCAGCAGACATCAATCACATTCAGGTAGCAGCAGTGCATCTGACCTATGCCAGTGCAACTCCTGGCAGAGACAATTCTCAGGGATGGGGATGATGACTATGAACTGTCACCTCTAGCAGGCATGGCTCACACCTGCCCGACAACAGTGCTTGGCTGTGTTCTTGCAAACACTCATACACCAATTTCACCTGGAGTGCCCATACATACACACACACACACACACACACACACACACACACACACACACACACACACACACACACACACACACACACACACACACACACACACGTAACAGTTAAGTGAATCAGATGTGAGGCTTAAAGCTCATTCTGTCTCAATGGCCATTTGATACTTTATCCAAATGTCTGCTTGTTTCTCTTACTTACTCACACACATTCACTACCTTTTGTGTCAGCCTAGGCCTCTTGCCCCCCACCCCATTACATACACAACACCCTGTGCAAATGATGAAAACTGTGCCATATCCTTGTTTTCTATCTTTTGGACTCAGGGATACACAAATATTTTGTCTGATGCTCAGGGTGTATAGCTTAGTGCTTAGTACAGTATATCTGTTGTTATGATGCTGTTTTTGTAAATTGTACTGCTTTCTTACAGGTTTCTGTAATGTGTACATTCCTGCCAAGCTGTTAGACCAACAAAGCAGAACCAAGCTATAAATAAAAGTGTGACAAAGGCCCAAAAATGGGGAGAGTTTTTAAATATTGTGGTGTTACAAACTTAGACAGTTGATGGAATAACAGGTTTTACATTACTACTTTTATGTTTGTTCTGATGGATAAGAAGTCTAAAACTAAAATGTGTGTCATTATTTTCTAACTTTACTCTTTAATGATTTTCCATTACAAACATATAAGGCCGAAATATGGGCATTCATTGAAAATCTGTACATTTTAGACATAAGGTCTATTACTTGATGGAGGACACATTCTGTATATTCTCACAAGCCAGTGCTGTCACATCTTGATGAAATTGCTGTAAGAATCACCCACCTTATACTTACATTACTAAGTAACAACATACAAGGATATGCCATTCATTTGTATTCTTAGACAATTTTTTTTCTATTACAGGTTCAACACTTACATTCCAGGTTCAGCACTTACGTTAGATGTTGTTTCACTTCTCACTAGTATCTTACAAGATACAGGTATTGACTATCTCAGAAATTATTTATGCAAGTTATGTACTGTGGTGGTGGGTACTACGGGGGTGCTGCTGTGGTAGCGCTGTCGCCTCACAGTAAGACATTGTCCCATTTGATTCTCAGCTAGAGCTTCTTCTATCTGGAGACGTGTGAATGGGCGTACCTTCATTGAAGGTTGTACATCAGGGCTGGCAACTCGGCATGTAAAAATCTACTGCCAATCATGAGCGGACCGGAGTTCTGCTGTGGCGACCCCTAACCGGGAAAAGCCGAAAGACACAACAACCGACTACACAATTGATTAAATTAACTTGCTTTGTCTTCTAACAGAATTAGTTTTGGAGAGCATTTTTTTTTATTTAATCACAAATATTATAAGCAAAAATAAGGTGTAGCAATGGGTGCCAGGATGGCACCATCCTTCACCAACCTAGTAATTTGATGGTGGGAGAATGCAGTAATATGTACACATGCTTTATACAGTAAAATTGTTTTCTACAAGTGATATATAGATGATTTGTTCCTCAAATGGAAAGGAAGTGAGGAAGAACTGGAGAAATGTGTTATTGACAAATAGTAGTACAGATTTTATAACTTTCATCAGAAGTCAACATGGTAAACAGCTTTCTCGATGCTGAGTTACAAATGTATGTGGAAGAAAGAAAGTTTAGTAGTAGTATACATAGCAAAAAACAATTTATAAATAATATTTAAATGCAAAAAGCCAACATCCATACTTTATGAAAAGAAATGTACTTAACGGGCAGTTTACCTGTTTAAGTAGACTAGTAAGATGTTACATAAATTTTGAAAAGGAAGTAACTTTTCTTAAAAAATATTTATTGAAAAAGAGTATTATAAAAGTGTTTTGGACAGTATTGTTTTAAAAGTTAAACGTCTAAGAGAAACAAGGTTTACTCATATTTTATTAGCAGGCTTTGATAAAATGGGTAGGTATCAAGAATAAAGAACATTTTGGAGTAATCCCTCTCCCTATGTCATTAGAATCAGATAAAATTAGGCAGTTAACAACAACTGGAAAATAATACTGGGAAATAAGGAATTGTCATCTGTAATAGTTGCACAACCAAAGTTTATATATAAGAAAAACTGTAATTTTAAGGCATTATTTGAAAATCTTTCTGTTAAAAAAGGAATGTGTAACAGTAAAAATGGGCCCTGTGCTTCACTGACCACTAAGTGTACACCATTCTGAGTGGACAGACAACACAGACATAACTCACAACTTCTTCCTCCTAATTTTAACTTTCCTACTGATAGTCTTGCAGCTTTAAATATTGACAGGGTTTCACAAAGGTTTCTACAAAGTGTAGATTACATGTACACTTAGTATAATCTTTTTGAGTGATTAGAAAGCACACAAAATGTGATAAGCATGTTCTTGATTACATATCTTGTACACTTAGTGTAGGCTTTATTGAATCTGGCTCAAATGTAACAACTGTAAATACTGTCAATTTATAAATGAGCATTGAAATATTATCTTAAGACATTCACATAAACAGATTTGGACTACTGGAAACCACACGTAATTCCAGTATGGTAGTATATTTAGCTATGTCAGAACAATGCAGCTGTTTCTATGCAGGTAAAACTACAAGAAAACTGTTGAACTGTATTTATGAACATACACTTACTGTTAGACACAAATACATAACAAATGTTTTAGCAAAACATACATTATCTTGTTCAGAATTCAGGAAGTTCTATTTTTTTGTATTGGACCATGTATCACAAAAAACAGTTTTTCTGGTGATGCAAATAGTTTAAAAGTCAAGGAAGTTAACTGACAGCTTTTACAAAATGTAAATAAAAGTCCTGGGTTAAATGAAAGCATAAATATAAAATGCTTACTAAAGATACAAAGGATAACAAGGTTCTTTTACTTTATTGATGTTTCATTCAGTGGTGGCTGGTGACTTCAAATCAAAGGGAGGCTGCAGGAGACAGCTTAATGGGTGGGGTCAATGGGAAGGGGTGCGGCCAACTAGAAAGGGGAGGAGCTATGCTCAAAACCACAAAAACTAACTAAATACACTGCCGTGGGTGCCAAACCGTCATTATGAGAGTCCAATCAAGACAAAATGAAGTGTAGAAGAATAAAAATATTTCAGTGCATTGGCTGCATGACAGCTTACTTAATATTTAGATGGAAACAAAAAGGTTGTGAGGCATGAAAAAATAAATTACTTTTTTAAATACATTAATGGAATACCAGTCAAAATCAAGTACAAGAAAAATAAACAACACTCAACTCAAACCACTTCTTGCACTGCAATTCTAATTATAATTTATATTCAGCTTTATTAAGTACCAAGTAACATGCTGAAAGTAGAAATCTCTGATGCCCCAAGTGTAAACATGTTCCTTATCCAAGAAAATACCTGCTGCCTGATAACTATCTACTTGTTTCATGGGGAAAACATGATCAAAGTAAAAAATGAAAAGCAAACAAGAAATAAGTTCAAGATACATTGCTTAAAAGGATTACTGTACAGGTTATGGATAACAGGATTGGCACTCTGTTTAGTTTACGGGTAAAGCCTGCAGAGATGACTGGAAGTCTCTAAGTGTATTGAGCTTCTTAAACTAAATGTAATTCTGTCCTTTATTACAAATACTGTCATATGCATTTCAGTACCCAAGGCTTATACATTATCTAGTTAAGTATTCTCTACATGGCAACAGCAGAAAGGCTTTCAGTGTTGGCAATTCTTTAACAGTATGCTTATTAAAGCTTACTTGCATCTTACAATCTCAACCAAGCTTACCTGATGGTCATTAAAGCATTGCTACTTAAACACAGAGCAACAGGCACTTTGAGTAATAAGCATAATCAACAGTACAAAAAAAACATAACAGAAACCAGACCATTCTGCAAAAATCAAGGACAGATGAAAAGCCACTCTAGTACTTGTGTCTACCTTGGATGGGGGGGGGGGGATACTCTGCACATTAACACTGCATAACTACTCCTTGCCTTTCTTCAATACATCCAGAGTCACTACATGGGGGAGTGAGGTGCAACAAGTATGCCACAATTTGAAATGTCTCTGGCTGACTGTGATGACCCTGACACATTTGTCATACCTCTCAAGCTCAGAGCAAGAAATCTGGACAAAGCCATACAAAGTGGGACAAAGGCCCAAAAATAAGGACAATTTTAAAATATTGCTCTTATAAACTTAGAAAGATAATAGAATAGGTCTTGCATTAGTATGAATTTTCTGAACGGTATGAAATCTGAAACTCAAATGCCTGTCATTATTTTCTAACTTCAGTCTTTAATGATTTGTCACTAATTTTCCAAAAAAAAAAAAAACAATTTTATGAAATGGACCAAAAATGTGATGTAAAAATATAAAATAGCCACACAATACAGCTGGGAACCTGTCAAAGAAGGGACACTTTAAATATTAGTACTGCTAACTTGAGTAGCTGACAAAATAAAAAATATACATGCATTTCTGAAATAAAAGTAATCTATAACTCTAATTATTACAGTTATTTCTTAATTGTAAACCCCTCAATGTTTTCTTCCAAAATTGCTATTTTGCAGAGGGATTATTATATGAGCCAAAATCAGAGACAGTTGAGAGGTTTGGCTATGCCTAATTCTATAAAGCAATTTATTTGCATGTACCTCTCAACCTGTTAATGCAATAAATCTGGACAAGGCCAAATATATTGGGGGAACATATAAACAGTACCAAAAATTGCTCTTGTATAAACTGAGACAGTTGATAGAACAACAGGTCTTACACTTTAGCATGTATTTTTTCTGAAGGTTATGAAGTCTGAAACTCAGTGTCATTATTTAGTGACTTAATTCCTAAATTATTTGCCAGAAAACCACAAATTTTATGAGGAACAAACCAAAAATAAGAAGCAAAAATCTATTCATTCTATGAAAATCTGGACAGTTGGGAGGTATAGTTCAGCTGGGGCTGTCTAAATTTGCCGCCCTTCCCCCTCACAAAATAATGGTCGAACGGAGCCTCCCCCTGCAGCCATTCCAATGATCCATTACTTGGCTATTTCACTCCATTTACCATAAACATTAATGTGCATACTTATTTACTTCTATGATGATTTGGACTTCATTTGAAAGTTTTATTTTGCATTTTACAGCACAAACGCTAAGACATCTGCTAAACAAACTTAGCATTAAAACTTCTCTGCTCTTGAAACTCACATTCATTGAAACAGCATTGAAACTCACATTCAAAGAAAATACATTTTACCAGTGGCAGATAAAGATTAATTCTGTGCCATTTTCAAATCATAGGACCCTTGCATACGAAACATACATGTGCTTTTTCATACACCTTCCTAGTGTTTTGAACATTTTTCCAGTAAACAATGAAACAAAACGCATGCACCAATAATGACAAAACTGCCCAAGATGGTGGCTGTAACTTGGAAAGAGAGAGAACTTCATCCAGTGGCTTAACTTTCAGTTTACCACATTCCTGCACAATGCCTGCAGTATTGTCAGGGCAGTGACTATCTACTTTCGGTCTCTTTGTTATCCTCATGTATGAACAAGTTCCCTAGATAAAGGCACTTGCAGTAGCTACTTCCCTCATACCAGCAGAAAGCAATTTACCCTTTTCCAGGAGAGAATTATGACTTGAGATGTTAAAGGGCAGAGTTCAATGTTACCCATCTCATATATTATAGGGATCCACACACGTGCATACTAGAGATCACAGTCACTTGAGGCTGCTCTGGAAAATAGTGAACAGGAACAGAGACACGAGGCACCATTGGTGGAGTCACATGCCCAGAATGAATATGTTTGATAAACAAACCAAGAACGTGAGCAGAGCTCTTACTCAACATATATACAGACTGAATGGAACACTGCAGAGGTCCTGACTCCTAAAACACAATTTTGTTGTGTCATCATGCACAAAACATTCATGACTGTACAGAGCCCTACATCTTTTGCAGATCTTCATTTAGACCAAGTGATAAACTCCCACAGGTGCATCAATATGAGCTTTCTGTGAGACATTACAATTTACAAGCTACTTTAAGTAGTGATGTGTTCCTTGACAAGTGATTTAATAAATTACTAATACTAGTGTATTTGAAGGTAGGAGTTCATAGGTTCATAGGTTCATACTAGGCTATCTGCCCTAGGGCATTTATAAGCCTATCCAGAATGTGTTTGGCTTTCACCACATTTTAAATTTATTTTGCTATGCCCTTTTTCGAGGTTAGTATACTGTGCCTCTGTCTAACAGTGACACAGAAGTGATACCCGGGGTAAACCTACGATCTCCCATCCACTCATCAAGATTCCTCTTGAAGAGAGTCAATGAGGGACTTTGCCTAACCTGGACTGGGATTTTATTCCACAGTGAAGGGAGCCTTTGGGTTATGAATCTGTCCCTCCAGCGTGTCCTATTTATTTCAGTGCTGAGGTTCAAGTCTCTCGAGCGCGTAGCTCGATGGGATTTGGATTTTCTGAGGTGCAGCATGTCCATTAATTCCGGGTTGGACATGGCTTTATACGTCAGGCACAGATCGCCTCTGAACAGGCGGTATGCCACTGAGTAGAGCTGGAGTTTCTTTAACCGGGCAGCATATGGCATTTGTTTGAGCCCTTTGATCCTCTTGGTGAGGTACTTTTGGGGTCTTTCCAGTTGCTGCAGGTGTCTGGTAAGGTACATCCCAAAAGGGGCATTGTACTCAATTATGGGCCTGATGAGGGTTGAGTAAAGAGGCACGATGACCTCCTCTGATCTAGATGTGAATCCCTTCATGATTAGGTGGGCTATATAAAATGTTTTTCTAACCACTTTGGCCACGTGGTTGTCAAATGAGAGATTGCTATCAACTTGGGTCCCCAGGTCCTTAATTACTTCTTCTGTACTTAATGGATTACCACCTATGTGGTAATTTGTGGGCACTTTGTTTTGCCAAAGGGATGACTATACACTTTTTGGCATTTAACTTGAGGCCATGGCTCTGGCACCAGTTGTCTGTTTCTATGAGGCCCTTTTGGAGGATGCTTGTGTCGGCTAGAGAGTCGATTATGGCGCCCAGTTTGCAGTCATCTGCGAACTTGGTCAGCTGCAGTCCTTCCGTGTTGGCCTGTACCTCCGAGAAATATATACCGAACAAGAGAGGTCCCAGGACTGAGCCTTGTGGGACACCACTTGTAACTGGTTTGGAGTCTGACATGGCTCCAGCAATTCTAACCATGCGGGTTCTGTCCTTGAGCCAGTTTGCAACCCATCTAGTGACATAGGGGTTTATATTTAAGCTGGTGAGCTTATCTATAATGCCCGAGTGGGGTATTGTATCGAAGGCTTTTGCGAGGTCCAGGTAGGCTGTGTGGACCACCTTCCCCTCGTCAATGGCCTTGGTGACTGTTTCAAAGAAATCAACCAAGTTTAAGAGGCAGGATCTGCCCTTAACAAAGCCGAACTGGGTAGGATCCAGTGTTTGTAGGTCCCCAATATCTTTATTTATGAGGTCCATGATGATCCTTTCCATAGCTTTGCAGACCAAGCTAGTCAGGCTTATGGGGCGATAGTTTCCAGGATCTGTTGAGGCACCACCTTTATGGAGAGGGACCACTGTTGCTGTACGCCACTCTTTGGGCACATATCCTGTAGTAAGGCTGAGATTGAACAGTAGTTTTATGTTTGGGTTTAGCTCTTCTTGGAGTTCATGTGGGACACAGCCCAGGACACCATCTGGTCCCATTGATGCTGTGTTTTTTGCTTTGGAGAGGGCGGCTCTTACCTGAGCATCTGAGATGTCAGGGGGGCAGCACTCTGCTGGGATAGATATTTGCCCTTTTGGTGGGGGGGGGGGTTTGCGCTGAACCTGTCAGCTAGGATGTTGGCAATGTCTGTGGGTTCGTTGTATTTTTTGTCATTTTGGACTAATTCTGAGCATATCTGGGAATTACCACCCAGGTTCTTAACATAACTAAAGAAAGCCTTGTGATTATCCTTAGTGTCCTGTGCAATTTTTCTCTCGAAGCTGGCCTTAGACAATTTTATGTGTGACCGTAGTTTTTTGCTAATACTGATCAGTGATGCCTTCCCTTTTTGGGATTTTGCTCTATCATTTAGTAGCTTCCTCCTTCTATTGTATAGTTTGTTTATGGCTGGGGTCCACCAGACAGGACGTCTGCCTTTGGAGGATTGGGTCTTGGTTTTATTTGGGCTCGCATGATCCATGCATTCCTGAAGGTGTTCATAGAATGCATTTATAGAGGATTCTGCGGTCTGGGACGTATTTTCCACAGGCCCGGGGGCTTTGAAGGATTCCACCTCAGTTTTGAGGAGTGTGAAATTTGCTTTAGAGAAGTTTTTCACTGTGGTTTTCGGGGCAGGGGGTGGGGTCGGGATGTGAATATCCAGTGAGATTAGTTTATGGTCTGATCTTACCAGTGAGGGATACACTTCTGGTCTGGAGCATAGAGTCCCCATGTTGGTGATGATCAGATCCAGTATGTTTTCCCCTCTTGTGGGAGTGGTAACAAGTTGTTCCATAGCATTTGAGTTTATAAATTCTAGGAACCTTTGGGCTAGGGTGTTGGAGCTAGAGTAATGCTCCCAGTTTATGTTTGGGTAGTTGAAGTCGCCCAGTATAATGGTGTTTGGAGAGACCTTCATATTTTCCAGTGTTCTCAGGAAGGCCGAGTGGGGTTCCTGGGTTTGGAAGGGTGGTCTGTAGCAGGCTATAAACTGGAAGGCAGTTTTACCCACTGTTAGTTGCACATGGATAGTCTCTGATGCTTCGTGCTTTGCCACCAACCTGGAGGTGTGGGTATCTTTGATGAATATCGATACTCCCCCTCCTTTTGTGGTTCGGTCCAAGTTTTGGGGCCGAAAAGCATGGTATGAGGTATAACCTGGTAGTGCTGGGGTGCTCTTGGGAGCCCTGAACCAGTTTGCTGTTACTGCACAGATATTGATGTTCTCCATGCTAAGGAGAGTTTCGAGTGCGTGCATCTTGAGGTTTAGACTTCTGGCGTTGAGTAGCATTACTCTTAGTTTCTTATCCCTTGTGATACCTATGGAGGTGGGTTTGTCTTTTGAGCCTTGCCTAAAAAAGGCACTATGGGGGTAGCAAGAGCCTTTGTCAATATCTGAAAGCCCAGGGGTGACAGGTGCAAGCCGTCCCTAGCAAAGCATCGTGGCTTGTCGAGCATATCATCCCAAGCTGACAGGCATTGGATCCCCTTTGAATGACACCAGTACTTAAGCCAATTGTTGAAATTGATCATCTTGTCTTCATATTGTGGCATCATTCTTGGTGAGGGTAAGATGCTACTCAAGGTCAGGGTCATACCGGCCTGGGCTACATGCTCAGAGAGCTCCTTTATGTCTGTTTTCATGTAGTCCAGGGAGGTACGTCTCAGGTCATTCACACCAGCATGGACAATGACTGAGTCATATTTGTACTTGCCTTGGAGTGACCTGAGTGCTTGTGTTATGTGGCGGATCCTAGCGCCCGACAGGCTGCTCACCGTGACCCTCTCCTTGTTCAGCCTGGTGAGCGGGACGTCAGTGTGCCTGACGATAGAGTCACCTATTACAAGTATATCAGGTGCGTTGTTTAGTCTTAAGGGCTGTGACTGTTTGGCACACTGGCTTTGTGAGATATGTGTTGCACGTGTTTTGTTTTGGGGTAGCGGCTGCTTGGGTGTCTGCTTTGGAGGTCTCTGCTGCTTCGGCAGATCTTTATTTAGAGCCTCAGAGTATGTTTTTGTGTGATTATGTGTTTGGTTTGCTGTCGTGGTAGGTCTATGTGAGACTGGAATTGTAGTGAGTGTGGTTTCCTTCTCCTCCTGACTGGTTATGCCAGTACTGAGTTGAGAGCTTAGCCTCCAGTTTGGCTATATGGTTGCATCTCTCACATGTGTTGGAATTTGTTGGGAGGAGGAGAGGGTTGTCTGTGTACATGAGGCAGTTGTAACATTGCCTCAAGATTCCCAGATTCACCAGCTGGACCAGAGAGGAGATTGACAACTGACCTTTGGACATGCTAGAATAATATTGGGAATTCCTTAATAATTGAAAACCAGGGCCAGTGGGGAGTGAGGGTGTAGTGCTTTTAATTTTTAGTGCTGACTTATATAATTGCTTTAGTGAGCAAGTGCCAGGTAACTTAAGTGCAATGTGTTACAGGTAACTTAAATGCAAAAATGACAAACAGTAACTTTCTTTCAAGTGAAACAAGGAAATAAGTACAGTAAGCAATGCAGATATCACTAGTGATCCACAGAAGCGCTGAGAAGCTGCGTATTAGGTGGAATTAGCGTTCTAGGGAAATAACAAGCAAACAAACAACAAGCATATAAACAAAGCTAGATTCTGCAGGCCTGGATCTAGTCTATGCTACAGCAAACAAGGTGTACCAATTTCAGTAAGATACAGTTCAAATGTTCAGGCACTATAAACCTTTAACCAGAAATTCCCAGCTCAGAAGGGCAGAGTCCAGCCTCTTCTCCCACAAGAGTGCAGACCACAAACCTTCTTAATGTAAAATAACTGGCCTGAAGCCCAAGTGCTTAAACCAGAATTATACCATGACCCCCCCCAAAACGTGCATGCTGATTGGCCAGCGTGCCCGTTGTAAATCGAGTTATACTAATGGAAAAAGGTCCGGTCGCCCGGACTTTTTTCCATCAGTATAACTCGTTTTTTTAAAACACTGTCTCGCTATGTTAAATGGGTTTAACATAGCGAGACAGCTTTAAAATAAGCAACGAAGATCTCCGTTGCTTATTGTAAAGCTGTCTCGCTATGTTAAACCCATTTAACATAGCAATGTTAAAAACAACGGACAAAGCAAGATCTCCGTTGCTTTTTTTTAGTGTTTCTCTATGTTAAATGAGTTTAACATAGCGAGACAGTTTTAAAATAAGCAACGGACATCTCCGTTGCTTATTTTAAACTGTCTCGCTATGTTAAACTCATTTAACATAGCGAACACTAAAAAGCAACGGAGATCTTGCTTTCTCCGTTTTTGCTCAACTCTGATGTACTGCAGGCGCCAGTACATCAGAACTGCCGTGGATGCCAGACATCTGCGGAAGGGCAGCAAACAGGCATTTTACTATGCCATTATTTAAGAAAAGTAAAAGTTTCTTTTCTTAAATAATGTCATGGTATAATAGCAATAACCCACTTCTGGGTGTGGGTAATGCTATTACCACGGTTGGCTTTTTTGGTCCGGCCTCGGGACCAAACCACGCCAACCGTGGGTAAATTTAGCATTACCCACACCCAGGCGTGGGTTATTGCTATACTAATACACTTTAAGAATAAAAAGGGTGCTAGTATTACTTTAAAAAGATCACCCCTGTGAGCAGACTATTTAAGTGTATCCTCAGTGATATTACAAGTAAATTTTTCTTTTACTGAAACACTGTTGTGTTTCTTGACAAGTGAGACGCCATTATTAGTGTTTTATTTTACTTCTATTTTTTGTGTTTTGGCAGGAGTTAGTCACCTATAAGGGGGATGATCCCCACATGTGTTACTTTAAAAACATTGCTTCTTTGAGTGGATGCAAGCAAATGTAGTGGTGCACTTTGCATGCAACAGAAGGAGTGAAATAGTGTAGGGATTTATCTTTGCTTTTCTTAATCAATCTATATTAAACTCTTACTATGGACCTTTCAGCCCACACTTTGATTTTCTCTGTCATAGTCTGTCTGTGTCTAGTGAGACTTTTGCAAACATGGATAGCACCCTATGCCAAAGATGAAGAAATTTGGTTGATTTAGTTTCTGAAATTAATAATATTCTGAAATAATTAAGTGCTGGAATTAATATCAAAGAGAATCAAGAGATAGAGAGGCTGTTTTTCAACAAACCAAAGCAGCAAGTTGTAGCTCAATCTGTTTAATTTATAAAATGATAAATCAGACCAAGAATAGTTATACAACAAATGACTTATTATAACTTACATTTATGACCAGCTCAATTTTACTTTGGCTTGCAATGTCAATCAAGCTACTCAATACAAGTCATTAGAACATTTTGTGAATGCAGTATGCTGCAAACACTTTGTTGTCAGCAAGAATACAAAACATTGTCAAAGTACTGTTCACTCAGCTAGGAAAAGAAAACTGAAATAGAGGGTAGTAGTCTATGCACTGATTTTCAATAGGTCAGTCAATCTGTCCATCTGCAGCGTGCTGAAGTACTAAAGATGTGCATGCAGTGGCACAGCTGTTGACAGACATCATTCATGGTCTAAGCACTGTCCGGCTGTACCATCAGTCATGCATGCCAGGGTTATCCCATGGCTGTAACAAGGCTATGGAACTTATCACAGTACTTGTTATACTGCACATATCATGTGCAATTTATTGTACATGTTATATAGTACATGTCATGGGCTTATTTAGAAACATTCAAATCAGTCGTATATTTTTAAAAGCACCAGGCCATTTTAATAACTGTCTATATTAATTATCTCAGCACAAAATTGTATTTCTTAAATGAAGTAGATTTACCATGTTGTTCATCAGTGTCATTTTAACTATTTTCACTTACAGAAAGTGAGAGAAACAATTACCCCTTAAACAGACAAGATATTTCACACATCAGTGTCTGCAAAAGTCCCTCAACCAGGAACAGCAAAATGATTGAGGTACTATGATAGCTCCATCAATTTAAAGCACACTCAACATCAGCTCTACACATAAGGAATGTTAAGCACTAAATACTACACAACAATAAAACTAGGAAACAGTAATACTCTTCTTATCTATTTAACACTGGTGTTTTCAGACTGCTGTCTTTTCTCCTTGTGCTTCTGTCCAGAATCCCCCTCATTAATTGAAAACATAAGTTGCTTCTTAAAACTGTGCTGATCTTTATAAATTCAAACTGTTGCGCCCACCAAAACAAGTCAGCAATTCCTATCAAGAAAATGTTGAACAGGTACGTAGGGGAACCTTCATGAAAATGTAAATATTCAAGTGCTATACAAATTCAGGAAGTTACTGATTGAACCATGTCCTCCCATGTTTCAGTTTAGAGTTGTGTCAGAGTTAAAATGCAAGTCATTTAAATTTGTTAATCTGGCACACACATGCTTACCAGCATGCACAGGCTTCCCTATAATGTAATAAACAATATTAAAGTGAATCACAATTAAAAAAATAAAAAAACATTTGCAAAACATTTCTCAGTATCTTCTTGTGATTATAAGGCATGTAAACTTCTGTTATACAGGCTATGACATGTACTAGAAAACTTCAACAAACTTGTGGAATTTTCCTGAATTAGTATCTGCACTGATGATATCATAGTAGCAGCAGTCACTCACACACACACACACACACACACACACACACACACACACACACACACACACACACACACACACACACACACACACCCTGCCCGGCAATCCAGCGACCGACCAGCAAACACACCCTACCCGGCACTCCAGCAACCGACCAGCAAACACACCCTACCTGGCACTCCACCAACCGATCAGCAAAGCAAACACAACTTACCCGGCACTCCAGCAAACGACCAGCAAACACACCCTACCCGGCACTCCAGTGACCGAACAAACACTTACCTGCTGCCTTTGTCCTGAAGCCCATGCAATCGACCGAACACCTACCCGGTAATCCAGCAAGCCCACAAACTCCAACGACCGAACAAACACCAAGCCCACAATCCAAACACCTACATGAAGCCCACGCAGTCGCACACTGATAGTCCCGCGAGAGCAGCTCAGTCCTCCTCATTGGCTCTGACTGTGGCTGAAGCAGTCCGGAGCTCCTCTATTCTGTGCGGTTGTTACCGCACAGATTTCTGGTATGATCTCACAGCAATGATTGCTGGGTACCTCTTAATCCTTATCCGGACTGCCGATAAAGGCAGTCTGAGTTCAAAATAATTTTTTGTTTTGCAGATTTTTTTTTTCTGTTTTTTCTAGGTGGGAGGGCTGCAGTCCGGCAGTCCGATAGGACAAGCCGCCCCTGGTTTCATTTATTGTACTTTTAACTAGAAAGTAGTATGTGAACTTTTTATACAAATGTTTTTTTTAATCTGGAAGATTTTTTAATTTGGCATCATGTGATTGATTATGTAATTAAGTAAAAGTATAAACAGAACTCTGAAGAAGTTCATTAAATGTCTGGATGAAAGCGCTCAGCTTTGCAAAACTGGTTCTCTGCAATAATTAATTTTCAAATACTGTTGGCAGTATAAGTACACTTGATAAGTATACTTTTTCCCCATTAGTACTGAATTTATCAAATAAGCCTTTTATTCCTGAATGATAATTTCTATGTTCTCCAGAAAAGACAGGTTTGTTTTATTTCTTCTATTGTTTTTTTTCCATTGACTTCTACTTACAACTTTGTTCCCAAGTGTTATACCTAACACAGAAATTTCATTCATTGTAAAATATATATCCCAGTCTTTACTACATCACCTAAACCATTACTTTTCTCTTATTTAAAGCCATCAGTATAATCTCTAGATGCTCATTTGTGCAAATTATTACTTCTTTTATCCAAATTTTTGTAATTGTTATAATGTCATCTGAACATGTTAACAGAACTGGAATTCCTAACACTTCGGGTGTTATATATGCTGCCTCCTTCATTTTGTAATTTGTTTCACATACTATCACATTCATAACTAATGCAAAAAGTATACTGCTCATTGGATGTCCCTGTCTTACAACACTCTTCATATGTACCTTTTGCCTTAACCAGCCATTTTCAAGTATTTTTACTTTATTATTATTACTATACATTGACATACATAATTGTCTAACTTTTTCACTTATGTTATAATCTTCAATTATTAGCCATAAGCTTTCACATCCAGTTGTGTCAAAAGCCTTATTAAGGTCGCCTATCATGATTTTTGTTTCTTTTTTTTGTTGTTCATAATATCATCATGTCATCCACAATTTCTCTAACTATCATTAATTATAGGATCATAGGAAGTTGCTAGGCTATTGGCCCTGAGGCCCTTATTAATACTTCTTGACAGCCCTTTCCCTTTATATTATATATGTTATCTTCTATAATATTTTCCGTTTTAGTTTCATATCTCTTTTGTATTATTTTCATAAAGATCTTATAATCATTATTATTCAACACTATTGGTCTCCATGTTTTTAATTGTCTTCTATCTTACTTCTTCCATATGAGTTTAAGTATTCCCCTACATAATTTTTTATATATAAAACCTTCATTTAACCATTCATTCAAAATCTTAAAAATGCATATTTTTTGCCAATCCCTTATTTTTCATTTTTTACATTTCATACCCTATTCCGTCTGGGCCAGCAGCCAAATTTATATTTACTTGTCCTGACACTTTATCTAGCTCATTTAAAGATATTTGGGAAAAACACTGTACCCATTAACTACCACATAGACAGTAGCCTACTAAACACCAAAAGTGTGATAAGAGATCTGGGGACACAGGTAGACAGTAGCCTCTGCTTTGAAAATCACATTGCCACAGTAGTTAGGAAATACTTCTACGTGGCACACCTCATCACAAAGGCATTCCCCTCCAGAAAAAAACAGATCATAGTTCCTCTCTACTCATCCCTCATCAGACCCATTACAGAGTACAACACCCCGATTGGCATGTACCTCACAAGACACCTACAACAACTAAAAAGGCCACAGAAATACCTCACTAAGAGGATTACAGGCCTCAAACATATGCCCTATGTAGACTGTCTCAGAAAACTCCATCTCTACTCCGTTGCATATCACGTACTTAGAGGCAACCTCTGCCTAACATATAAAGCCACATCAAACCCAGATCTGCTGGACATGCTACACTTAACATAATCCCAATACGTCTGAGCCACAAGCTCCAGGGACCTAAACCTTGTCACCAAAATAAACAGAACATGCTGGAGGGATAGATTCCTGTCCCAGAGACTTCCCATGCTCTGGAACAAACTACCCATTCATGTCAAACAAAGCTCCTCATTGGCCCTCTTTAAGAAAAATCTTGACAATTGGATGGCAAATAGAAAATTCACACTGGGGATCACTTCTGTAGCTCTGCTCAACAGGGGCACAGGAAAATTAATTATTGGGTGGTGAAAGCCAGTGAACGTTTTTGGCTAGGCTTATATCGGCCCTACGGCCAGTAGCCCAGTACCTACATATGAACCTATATTGCCATTTTCCAACTCTTTATTCTTTTTTTCTGTTAACGTTTTACCTTCTATGTTTTTTACTACCTTCTCTTTTCCTTTAAACATGCCTTGTACATATTGTATTACACTATTCATAATCTTTTCCTGAGTGCTTTCTGTTTCCTCTTTTACACTTTTTTATTTCTCTCATTACATATTCCTTTACTAATCTGCTTAAGTAACTCAATACTTCTCTTTTTTCCTTGTACAAATATCATTCCTTATATAATAATTCCATTTTTCTTGATTTCTTTCATATAATTCTTTTACTTTGTCAAACTACTTTTTGTCATTATGTCCTAAACCTTCCAATGCATCGTTTTATGTTCTGTTATATTTTAAATTTTTCTACTTTTCTCACATTGTACTGCTACTGTACAAAATATTTTTATATTTTTCCTTAAATATTATCCACCATTCCGACCAATTTTTATAAAACGTTCTCACAGTACTATAATCTTTCCATAACTGTATTACTAATCTCTTTCCTTCTTCATTCCTTCCTTTCTCATTTATCCCTTTTATTCCTTTGCCTATTTTTATATATTTCTTGTTTTACATTATCTCTAGCCATATTGCAAGATGACCAGAAAATTCTGTTCACCTGCTTCCTCTTCTCCTATAACTAAAACTTCTGATACTACAAAATAATCTATTTAAGTTCTTTGCATACCCCTTTTGTAAGTCCATGAATTTTTGTCCCAAAGTTTTAACTTACCCCATCTTATAACTTCTAACATTTTTATATAATTTCCTTTCTTTTTACACTTGCCTCTTAAATCTCCTATATTTATAATATTCATATTTATCACTATATAGTCTAAAATCTGATGAAATAAGCTTTCCCTTTCTTTACAATTAGTATTAGCATATACTTTTATAATTCTATTTACTTGTTCTTTCCATTTTAAATCTACAATGGTTAATCTTCCATTTTTTGCTAAAGTTACATCTAATATCTGTACTATTTTTCTACAGAATATGGCTATTCCAGAATGTCTCTCACTTCCCAAATTCCAGATTATCTTTCATACCCATAGTTTCTCTGTTTGTAATCTTTCTGCATTTCTTAAAAAAAATCTTGTGTCTTCTAATATAATTACATCTACATCACATGTATTACACCACTCCAAAAATCCTATTCTGCTTCTTACTATATTCTTAATACACATTTATAGAATATACTCTAAAATGTTCATTTTCCTTAGATTCATGTTTTATAAGTGCATAGCTAATTAGTAGGCTAACTTTCTTAACAGGCCATTCTAAGCCTAGCCAATATTTATTTTCCAAAGGTATGAATCAAACACTGTACCATCTATCTGTGAGTCACACACCTTAACCATTATATAAGCCCCAGTCTTTAAGTGTATCCCCCAGATTCTCAAGAGCCTGCACAGAGTGCAAGATGAGTGCAGTAGCTCATGCAGGCAATATGTCTGCTGTGCGATCCAAGAACAGCCAGCAGGGGCGTGCACAAGAGCTCCAGCACTAATCTTGCATGGACTAAACCCTGGTATGCAAATCACCTAATTTGCTGGAGAAATCCATGCAAATGAGGTGATATTGCAATCCAGGAAGCTTGCAATAGTCCGTGTAAGACAAGTGCAATCTGCAGAAATGTACTCGGTTAGTAACCGAGTACATTTCTGCAAATTCCAAAAAGTAGCTATTACAGCTCCAAATAAAGGCTGCATATTATGAAGGAAGCATGCCAGTGGCCAAGTAGAAGGCCATTGGCATTGCAAACTGTTTAAAAAATAAATAAAACAACTTTCATTTTTTTTTTCGCCAATCTCGGCTGTTTAAGCATAGGGCAGCAAACAGGATTGGGGGGGAAAATAAGAAAATCAACTAAAAATGAGCATTCTAACAAAAATCAGTATTCTGCCATGCAAGTCAATGGCAGGCAAAATACAACCTGGCCAGTGAGTAGTGGTTGCTAAGGGGGGAGGCTCAGTGAGGGGCATGTAACTATACATTAGCAGGCAATCCTACGCAAATGAGGGAAAGGTTAGTGAATCCCAGATTTTCCCAGGGTGTGAGGCAGGTCCCAAGAGTGTAAGAGTATAAATAGCTGGGTGCAAGACTAGGATATAGGTGACATCATGGGGGGGGGGTGTCAGGCATACTGTAAGTGGATTATAGACCTGTAGCTCGGGATTGCTCCTAGGTTAGCACAGCTAAGCTAAGGGTGTGTCTAAACCTGCCTAGCACACTTTACAAAGTGTAAGCAGGTGTGCACACTGCGCACCAGGTTTTACAGGAAGAAAAGGGAAGTTAAACCAGGAAAAAGCAGCTCTGTGCACATATACACATGTTTGTGCGGCACTCACACAGGCTTAAACAGGGAGGCAATGGGAAGGGAAAACAGCAATAGGAAGGTAATCAAGGAGAACTAGCTTAGCTGACAGGTAAAATGTATCGGAATCAGCCAGTTGCACAGGCAGCAGACCAGCCCAGCCCAGCACACCACTATAAACTATGCAAACACCTTTCCCCCTTCTTTTTCCCAAAAACTCTGCACCACTGGTGTATACAGATGGGGAAATTTTACAAAACAAAAGCAAGAGAAAAAATGTTAGGGGCTGCTTTTGTTATCATAAACCAGCATGTGCAAGAGGCTGACAGTGGGGGGGATGTGAATGCTGCTGAGCAACCCATAGTGAGGAGATGGAGAAGAGTGCATAGACCCAGGGTAACCTACCAGGGGCTACATGATGTGGAGATAGTGGACCGCTATAGGGTGGACAGGGACCTCCTACAGCAAATTGGTGAGCTGTGCCGGCCACGCCTCACACACAGAATTAGCAGAGGGGAACCCATCCCAGTGGATTTCAAGGTATGTGTAAGCCTACGAATACTAGCTACAGGTACCTTCCAAAGGCCAACTGGGGATATGATGGGTATTTCACAGGGATCAGCATCCAGGGTACTCTACCAGTTCCTGGTTGCCATGTCAGCACATGTCGGTGAACATGTATATTTCCCCATCACCCATGAGGCGATGGCCAGCAATGTGCGTCTCTTCCACCAGATAGCTGAATACCTTGAGGTAGTGGGTGCAATAGACTGCATGCACATTTGCATTAAAGCACCATCAGGTGAACGGGATACGGTCTACATCAACTGCAAGGGCTTCTCCTCCATCAACTGCCAGGTCGTGTGCGATGCCCAGGGCATAATAATGAATGTGTGTGCTGGCTGCCCTGGAAGCTACCACGATTCTCACATCTGGCATCTGATGCATCTGTACCAGACATTTGCCAATGGGGACATCCCACACAGTCACCTAGTGAGGGATGCTGGATACACACTGGAGCCATGGCTGATGATACCCATCAGAAATGCACAGACACCCGAACAAGAACTCCATAATGACGCAAACGCACAAACACGAATCATAATAGAGCATGTGTTTGGGATGCTCAAGTCATGGTTCCAGTGCCTGGACACATCTGGTGGAGCCTTGCAGTACTCACCAACTACATGTACTCAAATTGTCCTTGTATGTGCCATGCTACACAATATGATCCTGCAGAAACAGCTGCAGCAGGAACAGCATGGGGCAGGGCCACACAGTCCCCCACAAGTGCCAAGGCCTGCACAGACGCAGAGTGACTCGGAAGAGGAACAACCTGAGCTTGCCCCATTAGGCAGAAGGAGGCATGCCCAGTATGTCCTGGCCTTGGCAAAGAGACAATGCATAGCACATGCACTGACACAGTAGGGACCCAGGGAATGACAACTCTCTCTACGACTCGCACATACAGTAAAAGGGATGACAAACATGACACTACCTGTGCTCAGCCATATATAGGAAGTGTACTATGTGCATCCAACATAGGCAGCCCTGCATCACCACCCTCAATACTGGGACACCCACAAGGCAAGTGACTCACACATGCCAGTCGGGGGGGGCACATACCCAACAACAGTCACAATCAGCAGGATAGGTGTAGACAAACACAAACAAATGCTGCACTATGGTCTTTGAATGAGCCCCATGGGTAACCCCTACTCCAGCTCTACACAGACTACAGCAGGCCAGCCAGTTGGATGTAAGTTGTGAAGGCTAGGAAGTCAGAAACTAATATGTAGGTATTGAAAGCTACGATCGGTAATACACTGGTATGCCTCTAGCCAGCACGATAGGTAAGACTACAAACTGAAATGGTGTACCTGATATACCAAAACAGTCCTAGCAACTGTGTAAAAGTGTAAGGTGTGCCCACCATCCTATATACACTTATAGGAACAGGTGTGCCCCACCACCCCTGTGTAGAAATGTAGAAACAGTTTGGTGTTCCCCCCACTATGCAAAAATGTAGCAACAGTCAATGCCAAATGACTGATGTATACCTTGCAGACAGCATGCTACCTGTCGGTGTACAACACAAAGGTCAGCACTACAGTACAAACTACCTGGACTTGATCCACACATGCAATATAGATGGCCATACTGGGCATGCTCACACACTTAAACACAAGAAGGCCATGTCAGCAAACAACGGTGGACCAGACATATCTTTCAGTTGCAGTTCTCAGTGCAGACACATGTCAGTATGCACCACTCCTGCCTTGCACACACAGTGGATAAGAATACAGACATATATGTAAGGACAACACACTGTAATAAGCAAAAGGTAGACAGACATAGATTTGTTGAAGAGGGTGACCGTGACAAGGAGCCATCTGGGCCTGTCCCACCCAGCACAGAGCCAAAGCACCCCAAAAACATGAGGTGCAGGTGTCACTCATTGCAGATACTAGCCACCAGCATCTGTCAGCATGATGGCATGTTGCATGTGCCAGCTGTGCAACATGACTGTACAAGGAAGTTGTCACCTAGTAGCTGTATACATGTACCTGTGGCATATGACCCCATGTGTGCCCGCATGTGGCATGTCAACCCCTACATGAATGGGTTACGGCCCATGCACACACCGCCCTCCCCATAGCAGTATCATGACAAGCCTGCTGAGGTCATCCAATGTGAAATACACCTTTGGGGGAGCTGTAGCTCAGTAATCCCCATGGCGTGTCCCATAACTGTGTACTGCTGTAGTGATAAACTAGTTAGGTAGTAGTCCTAACCCTAGACTTGGCAACTGTGTGAGTGTGTGTATGTGTGCATGTCTCAGTCTCTGCCTGTGTAGAGAGAAATGCTTTCTAGGCTACTCACACTCAGTACAGTTCATATACACAACACTGGCAAGGCTGCAGATGTCATGCACCTAGAAATGCACCTCTGGGAAAATCATAACCCAGTAATCTCCATAGTGCATCTTGTAACTGTGTACTGCTGTAGTGTGATAAAGTAGTTAGGTAGGCATTCTAACCCCAGACCTGGTGAATGTGTATGTGTCTGACTGCGTAGATAGCAATGCTTTTTAGGCCACTCACACCCAGTACAATACACATACTCGACTTTGGCAAGGCTGCTGATGCCACTCACCTAGAAATACACCTCTGGGGAAATCATAGCCCAGTAATCTCTATAGCATGTCTTGTAACTGCGTACTGCTGTAGTGAGATAAAGTAGTGAGGCAGGTGTTCTACCCCCAGAACTGGCAACTGTTGGTGTGTGTGTGTGTGTGTGTGTGTGTGTGTGTGTGTGTGTGTGTGTTTGTGCCTAACTGAGTAGAGAGCAATGCTTTTTAGGCCACTCACACCCTGTACAATGCACATACTCGACTTTGGCAAGGCTGCTGATGTCACTCACCTAGAAATACAACTCTGGGAAAGTAATAGCCCAGTAATCCCTGTAGTGTGTCGTGTAACTGTGTAGTGTGGTTTAGAACTGTGGTAGGGTTCCATCTCCACCCATGGCAGTCCTGGATGTTTTGTGTGTGTTGCAATGTCTGTGTGTGGAGCAATGCATCATAGGCTACTCACTCGCAGTACATTTCAAATGCCCTACATTGCCAATCCTGCTGATGTCATTCATTATGAAGTAAAACTTTGGGGAAAGAGTTCTTGAGTAATCCCTGTGGTGCGGCCTATAACAGCTCTATGCTGTAGTGTGATATAGACCTTGATCATGGGTTCTATACCCACACATGTCAGTTGTGGATATTTTGTGTGTGTCTCACTGTCTGTGTAGGGAGCAATGAATTTTAGGCTAGTCACTTGCAGTACAGTTGAAATGCCCTATTTGGTAAACCTGCTGAGGTCATTCAATGTGAAATACACCTTTGGGGAAGGATGTCTCAAGAAATCCCTGTGGTGGGTCCCATAACACCTCCATGCTGTAGTGTGATATGAGACCTCAGCCAGCGGTTCTATACCCACATATGCCAGTTGTGGATGTTTCATGTGTGTCTCACTGTCTGTGTAGGGAGCAATGTATTTTAGGCTAGTCACTTGCAGTACAGTTGAAATGCCCTACTTTGGTAAGCCTGCTGATGTCATTCACTGTGAAATACACCTTTGGGGAAATAGTACTCCAGTAATGTTCATGGCACATACTATAACTGCGTAGTGCTGTAGTGTAATACAGTAGTTAGTTAGGGGTTTTACTCCCAGACATGACAGTTGTGTGTGTGTGTGTGTGTGTGTGTGTGTGTGTGTGTGTGTGTGTGTGTGTGTGTGTCTGTTTGTAACTTGTATCCTGTATAGAGGTGAGTATGTGGGCAATGTGGAGGGGATTTTGCTAATTTCTTTTATGGTGGCCCTACTATTTATCACAATGTCAACCATACAGGGATACCAGATGTAAATACAGCTGGGAGGCTGGGGTGCAAAGCCATACTCATACATTGTGACATCAAGGCCAGCCAATCCAAGTTAGCAACCCCACTATTACCCATAGCACACATTCAACCCATGTGTCATATGAACATACATGCCTAGGCAGCAGCCAATATGTGGGTAGTACACTGAATATTGGCCACTGATAGTAGCTATGCAGTGATAGCTGTGGGCTACAGAGGGCATGTCACCCTTCCCATCTGTCCAATATGCACGTACATGCAGACAATGCACCTCTACCATGTTCCCCAATGGACACCTGCACCACCTGTGGTGCCTTCACATGTGACTTACAACAAACATACCATGCCTGACAACATGTCCTGTATGGACAGATGACACTGATATCAGGGAATGCTGTTGGCATGCCATCAATGTAGGTGAAGGGTAAACCTGTGCCCATTACCAGTTCCTGCCACAGGTGGGCAAGACTGGCACATCTGATGGTAATATGTGTTCACAACATGGGCCAGACACCCCAGGTACAGTTCCACATGTCACTGTGCATGCATTTGGGAGGTGTGCACATCCCAGACACCATCCATGTCATGGACTAAGGAACACATACATGGCATATGGTGTACAGCATTGGCCACACACAATAGTCACCCAGGTGACTGGATGGGGGATGCAATACACACCTGTTTGGGCAAATGCAGTAACTACAGGCCTGAGCCACAATGCAGACCATTGTCATGTGGCCTGATACCAAAGTATACCCATCACCTACCCTTGTACATCCTGCTGGCACAGTTGACCACCACACACCCATGTAGACATGCACCCATGCATGTTAGAACTGGCACCTTGTGTGTTCATATGTGTGTGTGTGTTGTATGGTGCATATGTCCACATCCACACTGACTACAACCCCCTCCAGGGCATACTGAAGCATGCTGTCTGATGTCCCATATGGCCTCAGTATGACCCATGTGGTGCATTTGATACCTGCACATTGATGTGTTGTGGCAATCCCACTAGTGATGAGTTGCACTCCTGGTCCTAGCAAGTGTGTCAATGTGTGTGCATCCCTGTGTGAGTGTGCCTGTGTTGACGCTGGCACCTGTTCATGCAGACAGACACGTGTACGACACCTACTGTATATCTACTGTATCCCTGTTGCACATGTCACTCACCCTCACATATATGTTATGAGTGCTCCACATCAGGTAACCCATGTGTTGCATCCAATAACTGCATCGAACTATGTAGCACTACATATTTGTTGGGGGTTTGATACTCTGTGCTGGTAGGTGTGTGACACAAACATGCTTCAGTTTTACACTCCCACTCCTCCCAGACATGTATTTGCCTCTGTCTGCCTCCCCCACTCCCTCTCTGGTGGATTTGGAGACCCATACCTGCCTTGCTTAGGCAGCAGCCTGTGTATTTTATGTGATGCTCATGATCAGCTGATGGACTCTGCACGAATTGCAGCCCTCCCCTAGCTGATTGCATGTGGAACAGCTGTGGTAACAATCCCATAGCCAATTGCACACTCCAATACCTAGGAACATCATGGTGGTGTTGGGACTTTTCAGTCACTGTGAGCAGGAACTAGATCTGTTGTTTGGTAAACAGCATCTCAGATGGATTGGGGTTTACCTCTAACAACATACACTGTGTAAAGAGGGCAACAAACAGGAGGGGGATGTGCCTGACCTGACTACAGACTGTAAGTGCTGTTATACTGCATTTGGAGTAATGTTGGTTTAACAGTGTTTGTCTGGATATGTCTGACGTACATGTAGTAATATCTGCCATATCAGTTCCATGTATGTGAGGAATCCCCATCTGCAGGGTTATCTGCAGACTGGGCAGTGTTGTGCCTATGGTTTCATGTGTTAGCCACAGTGCATCTCTCTGTGGAATGCAGATTGTAGTGTGAGGATTGCAGTCTGTAGATGTTGAAGGCCGTGACAGTTACTGACTTCATATCCCCTCATAGGACATATGTTGCAACAAACACCATTACAATGGAAAATATACAAGGTTATCACAGCAACATGTCTATACTGGCCCTGTGAATGTGCTATCAGCCACACCACTGTCAACATTTTTACATATGGAGTGCATGAAGTGGTGCATATGTGCTGTACACCATAAATAGTGTCACCATATCTGATAACAAGCCAGTGATATATCAGATTGCTACACATGTCATGTAGAGTAGGGGTTATATTTCATGACATAAGCTGGACATTCTGTGGATGTTTGTACAGTACTGAGGTCTGCGTAGTGATGGTGTCGGCAGTGTGTGTATTGTTAATCTGTACTTTAGCCATTGTACAGACTGTGGTAGAAGTCATTGTCCTAGCTCCCCTTCTATCAGATGTTACATGCTGCCCCACTGTATGGTACCGTTTTGCTGTACATGTTTGTAGGGCCATACACACACATGTCCCATACCACAGACAGTCATCAGACCAAACTGTGTAGCAGCCCAGTATATGTAGGGACATTCTGTGAGTGGCACATATGAGGATGGTGTAGAACAGATAGTCCATAAACTGTAATAGTATGCTAGCTTACCATATGTGGCTGTGGCTGTGTTCACATTGGTTGTGATTATGCACTGTCACACAGGTGTATCTTACCCTATGCTGTGACATGGCTGTTGAGCCTGCTATATATGCAGGTACATGTGCATTCCCCCATACGAGATGTAGGCCAGTATTGAGCCAGTCTGCCTGTAGCCTTCACAGTGCATTGTTACATGCCTAGCAGCTTAGTGTACTTAACCAGTGGGATGTCATGTGTAGATACTTGCCAGATGTACTGCTGTCGGGCCTCCCTTAAACATCATGTATGTCAGACAGAGCAGTGGGATGCTATACAGATCTATGTCAATATCTAGTGGGTAGTATGTGTCCATGGCATCCCTGTACCAACAGTCATTATGTGTCAGGCCAGACAGGATTGTATGAATCCAACACCTATGGTGCCAAATGTATACCAGTCGTTATGTGTTATACATCCAGTATGTACTGTTTGTCTACATCCATATTGTCAGGCCTGGTACACATGGGGTGCACTAAGGGAATATGTGTATACCTCTGGACTGTACAGGGTGTGTCCGAAGTTCCATATATAGTGGCCAATATCTCTGCTGCACTCCACAGGGGCATTACATGCTAGCAGCGGTACTTTACAATGATTTCCTTAAGATGTCTGTCAGTAGTCAATGGCACACATGTTATAAGCAAATTTCAGCATCCACACACACCATGTCTGTGAAGACAATCCCAATGACAGTAGCAACAGTCTAGTAATATACCTGCTATACATACCTGACATCCCCTTGCACTACGACATTAGGAATGTAGGGGCTGGGGTATGGCTACACTCCATGTCCAGGACATATGGTGGAAATATATGTACATATACCTATCCAGATAGCCATATATATATATATATATATATATATATATATATAAATGACACGTGTACTACATTGAATTACCACTGGCATGTCAACCACCCACTATAAATCCCTACATCATGTGGCCATTGTCCTTTTACATACCTATATATGTAGCTATAGGTATAGACATATCTATATACATATACATATATATACATATATATATATATATATATATATATATATATATATATATATATATATACACACACACACACACACACATATATATATATATATATATATATATATATATATATATATATATATATATATATATGCCAGTACATACATATATACATAAATATGGATACAGCCATCGATATATATATATATATATATATATATATATATATATATATATATGTGTGTGTGTGTGTGTGTGTGTGTGTGTATATTCACATGTCCACATATAGACAGCACTAGGAATGCATATATGTCAGCATATATATGGCTCACCTTTCAAAGGGAGAAATCCATGTGTCCGGAAGCTGGTTGGCCTAAAGTATGTTCTCAACATTGCACAATCCTGCAATACATTCATAGAATGTGCAATGTGCGAATGTCAATATGCATTCGCTCATTGCAGATTAGGCAATTTGGTTGCAAATGCCACTATAGTGGGGATGGGGAATAATTGCCTATCCCCACTGTACTGCACACTAGGAGTTCGTATATCACAGTAGAGGGGTTGTGAGGGCCCAGCCCCCCAGAGGTGGTGTGCAGGGAATCATGTCCCCCACCATTATGATATGTATTTCAACTTGCAGTTTGAGTGCCAGTGAAGGTGCCTTTAGAACTGCAGTTCTCTTAATTGTGGTGCAGTAAGAAATCATGGGTTAGTCCTTTTGGTTTGCAGAAAGGGCCATTCAAAGGAATGATTGTCCCCCTGTCAGAGGTGAACACATATATATCAATATAGACATATATGGACATACATCTGTAGATGGAACTGGGAACGTAACCACATCATATATGTCCACATACACCATTGATGGGTTTGAAAGACCCAAACAACATACATCTGGAATGGCTAGGTATTCCCCACCAGCCAAATACATCTGGCCTTCAATACAATACTAACCTTAGCAGATCCCATAAGCTGGACCCTACATGACAAGGGCAGTACATATTAACAGTACTCCATCCCACCTGCAGGATGTAAGGCTGGCATTACTAACATATCATGCAGTAGAGTCAAGTGACATGTCATGCTTGGGGGAACCCCCTGGGCAGGTGCAGTAAGTAGTTTGGATCCCTCATACAATCCAATAGCCCTACACCTGACAATGGTTTCACCAATGTTGGCAAGGACATCCACAAACCCACCATGTCAGCTGGGAACTACCACCTGGTAGCCTGATGACCATGGTCTGCAGGGACATGGAACATACCAACAATGAACCCATGGCCAATGTCAGTGGTTATCTCAACACACGGGACCCCGCCAATGTTGGACTTGTCAAAGGCAGAAAATACAACCTGAACCTGGTATACCTCCTTAACCCAATCATGACAGGTGTAGATGAGGGTTAGGAGGTGCGCTATGCCTATGTAGATCATAGCAAGCTTTTGTACACCATCCCACTTGTAGGAATGTGTGTAGTTGTTACAGGATCTACCTCCGTTCACAGGATATGTTTCCACCAGGACTGCTTGGCATATGCCAACATACCACAGGTGCCATCCCATGGGCATACAGTCCTTCACAGGTCATAGATGTGTTAATGCCCTCCTCCACACTGTTGAGGTGAGCAGCACTACTGGGGTTGTTATAACTCACTGGGTGTGGCTGTTGTGGACACGACTGCCATAATTGCAGTTACTGTTGCATCTATCCTCCCACATAGCTGTCTATAATACTGTACAGTGTATGTAATCAGGTTGTTAGTTGTTGTCTACACCATTCACAGTAGTTGAGTGCCTCACACCCTCCTAAGGGTAGGGCTGTGCCACTGGCATTGGCATACACATGTTACTTAGGTGAGGATCGCAGTAGAGTGGGGAGAGGGACATACACCCTACTGTTGGCATGTTCAATGTCATCCACATTGCAGACTGCATATATAGCACTGTGTGGTTGTGCCTATCCTATCTTGGTAGGATTACATGTGTAACAGATGTGTTACCTGCACAGGGACATACCTCCATGTGTACAGTCCTGTATCTGTACTGCATTCTAACCAAAGGCACTGTGTGTTCTACCCAGCCATGGCATGTGTACCACCCACTAAACATACTGGTGTCCACTGTAGAAGGCCTGCTGACACCACTACACCCATCAGCCATGTGGCACATGGACAAACACATCACAATCTGAACAGATACTGGTGACAACAATACAACATTATTAATTAAAGCCATGATGCATCATGGCTACACAGCTACATCTTCCAAGAGATTAGCATTTCACTTTACTGCTGACAACATGTTACATATCATTCCATTGCTACACTGTTGTACAGTCACCCTGTGCATCAGAACCATGTTAGCTTGTCCCTGCATCAATGTTATGGATGTCATGCAGTGGCACAGGTATCATCATATGCACAGGGTGTGTTGTTGGTTTACCAGAGGCCTAGGCTGAGCCATACAATTGACAGCATGTGTGTGTGAGAGGGGGCCAAGTATTGTTATGGGCCACTGGTGATGTCGTATGTGCAGGTATGTGGTTGCCCTAGGTTCATTGTTTATGTGTGTATGTTTGCATGCACACAGTTCCTCCATGTGGCTGCCCTATACAGGGAATTGTGGGACAGCTGAAGACTGTCCCTGGCATTGCAGTTCATCGTCTCTGGCCACAGACATAGGACCTGCGCCTGGCAGGGATGCTACAGGCAGACTGAGTACTGTCCCCCGAGTTTGACAGACATTCACTGGATCCAGGTCCCTCCTGGGACTGGCCAGGGCCATGTGCATGGGGTCTGCTATGATGAGTTGTGGACAGCCTCCCACAGTCCTGGGGCTGGTACTGCCACTATGGGAGTGGCTGTGACTGTTTGGACATCCACAGCGACCTCCAGCTGCTGGTGTTGCTGGCATACATCCATATGGCCATCACAACCATCCTGCCTTGTCCTGATGCATGGACATGACATTTTGGATGAGTTCCAATGTCTCACCCCACCATCTATCCATGACCTCGGTGTAATTACACATGGCACCTGCTAGGTCACGGATTCTGTCAGTTACAGAGGTGTGATGAGCCCTCTGTGCCCTTAGACCCTGCCTGGTGTACCATTCCATTCATGCCTGTGCCTCCATGACAGTCTGGAACATGCGTGTGGTTGAAATAGATGTTGCACATCTGCCAGGTGCATGATGCCAAGCAGTGCGCCTAAAAGCACCCCTGCACATTTGCCTATGTGATACCCTGCCAGACATCTGGCTATGGCTGCTGTGTCCTGACACACATGCCATAGATACCACACTGTCCTGGCCCATGCCAACTGTAGGCTGTCCCTCAGCTAGGGCCAGTGGTGATGAGGTGTGTAGAGGCAGTGTGACTGTGTGCGTGGATGATGTGGATACATGTGGGTTGTCAATTGGTGGCCCAGCTGCAGCCTCTGATGAACCTTTCTGTGCCTCAACACACCTATCTTCATGGTCACTGTCTGTATCAGTGACATCAGATTCCCTGCGAGGGGGACCCAGCCCCACTTCGCCACCTGTGAGGAGAAAACAGAGAACAGACTGTAAGACCTGTACAACACCTATAAACAGTAAACACACACACACACACACACACACACACACACACACACACACACACACACACACACACACACACACACACACACACACACACACACACACACACACACACACACACACACGTGTATGCAGACATGGCCACACACACAGACATACACACACATGCAATCGGCTTACATGGCAACCCATACACTACACCAGACAGCACCTACAGACAGCTCCCGCAACCCCATAACACACACAATAGCAGGTGATGGTGCAGTACAGTATCACACACATACCTGTAATTACACATATGTCAGCATGCAGGACATGTGGGGCTAAACAGCATACAGTGCAACTGTAGTCAATCCCCGTTACCAACATTATATATGGCTGTGATGCATGGCTTCTGTTTGTAAGTGATGGCCCTCCCCCTGGAACCCACTGCACCCATGTCCACAGCACTGCTGTGCATCTGTTCAGCACCCTGGCATGTACTGTGCACCATACCTCATGGGTGTACACACCATTGCAGGATGTGTCTCTGTGTGTCAGGTGTGTTTCTGCTGCTGCTCACAGCCTCTGTGTGTTCCTGGATCATGTGGGGACATGTGTTTAGTGACTGCTTGATGTGTATTCACATATGTCATCATCAGTGGTGCATGTATGAGTGGTAGATTACCATTAGACCAACCACAGAGACATGGCACTGTACTTATGGTGAGTGTAGAGACCATTATTGACCATGACTGGGCCCTGGCTGATGTTGCCTGTGGTACACATAGGTTCATAGGTGAGTACTGGTCTATTGGTCCTGGGGCCTACATAAGTCTAGCCACAGTGGTTCTCTGCCATGCACCACCCACTAATGTTATTCCCCTGTGCCCCTGTCAGGCTGTGACACACACATGCTATCCAGGGTGTATTCCCCATTCCCCATCCAATTGCCAAGTGTTTCTCTCAAGAGGACCAATGGGTAGCATTGGCTGACATGTATGGGTAGTCCGTTCCAGAGTGTGGTGATTCCCCAGGACAGGGTCCTATCCCTCCAGTATGTTCTGTGTAATGTGTTGATTAGGTTTAGGTCCCTGGAGCGTGTGTTAGCACAGGGAGTGTCATGTGGATGGGAAATCATAAATTTGCTCCTGGGATCACTTCTATGGCCCTGCTGGACAGAGCCTCAGGAATCTAGTCTAAGAGGGAGGCAAAATCCAACACATTCTGACTAGGCTTATAAATGCCCTAGGGCAGATAGCCTAGTACCTACCTATGAACCTATGTCGTTATATGTAGCATGTTCAACTGCTCTGTGTATGACATAGCTGTTTATGTTGGGCAGATGTCAGCTGTGCCTGGGCAATGTGCCCTGGAGTGTAGCCACAGCTGTCTAAGATGGACTGTGTATTGTATGTGTTTGAGGCTGGTAATCCCATTAGTGAGGTGTGTGCTGTGTCAGTGCACATGTACAGCATGCATTATGGGTAGGTGTGTTAGATGTGTACATGGCCTACACCTTAGCTATGACATACACAGTGAATTGCCAAGCATAACCTTAAACCATACTCACTGGCATCCGGCCGCTGCCTTGCTGGAATCCCAGAGGTACCTACATTGACATGGGATATAGTTGATGTCAGTGGCCACAGCTGTGGCATTGCTACAGGGTGGCTGTAATATTACAGTACAACAACAGCTGGTCCACAGTACTACAGTTTATGCATTACTGCCTATTGGTACTACACAGCAACATACCCCACATCTCAAACATGCATGGTCTACCTGTACAGAAACATACACTACAGTAGTCTACTGATATGCCCTGGAACCTTACCTGCATGCTCAATGTGTGGTGTGTGAGTAGCACCCACCTCCATGACCGTATAGGTCTGGAGCTCTTGCAGGTTGGGCAGGTGCTACCAGGCTGATGAGCGGCTCCTCCACTCTGGTGAGGGGGGATGGATGTTATGGCCCCCCTGGTGCAAGGTGGTCACCCCACATGGCAGCGGCACGATGTCGTACTTGCCGGAGCAGGTCACTACAATGGTGGTGGCCCTGCTCATAAGTTCGGCTGTGCAATCCCACCTCATTCACCCTGCAGACCACATCAGTCCACATGGCTGTTCTCTCCTGCTGGTCCATGCTTGTCCATGAGAAGAGCAGGTGATAGTTGTGGATGATGCTGATGATGATGATCTCCTCCTCAGCGGCACTGTATACGTGGGTTTCTCGGGTGTGCCATACTCCCTGAAAGACATGATGATGGAAATATGTCTGAGCAACTCATATGTCAACTTTACCATAATACAATACACATATCAGTCTCCCGCCACCATATCAGCTCCAACATAATGTTCACACTACACTAGTGGTATGTGTCTGGTATGTGTACCATTGGGTCATATATTGTATTGTACAACACTTTCTGATATGTGGTTATAGACATGCTCCCTGTGGGGACACTAGAGTTGCAGGGCTGTTACAGGGTATTTCACCTGCATGCCATTGTCACTGCCACTATGTTTCCACATTGGTAAGCCTGCTATGTGATTGCTGCACATCTGCCATTCTGTAGTATTGGGGATATCTATGCATGCTGTTGGACATGTTCTAGGATTGTGTGGACTATTACAGCCCACATATGTTCCATGACAGTTACACACCAGTATGTGTAGGAGTTATTGGCCAGCAAGAACACCACTCCAACCTAATGTGCACATGTTACCAGTCCACATCACATCCGTGGCCCACCATAGTACCTCATTATCTACTGTTTCATCACTACCTTCATGTGGAATCACCTCAGGGGATGGTTGTCCCCCCCCCCCATGGAGCACACACAGACATGTGTCTGTCACTCAGGTAAGTCACAGGTATTGGGCATAGGGAGGTCCACAGTGACATGGTGTATGTGCTACATCACCTGAAGGCATGCAGTACACATACACAAGGTTCGACATGCATGTCCCTCCTGCCCAGCGCACAGCCCAGGCACCTTTATGTCCATGTAGATGCTGTTGTGACTGTCCATGGGTGGGCACCATGTTCCCTTTGTTCCCATGTGGGGGCTCAATGGCCTCCACATTCCAAATGTAACTACCCCTCCACAGTATTTAACCACCACGTGTCATATACCAGCCCTGTATGCTGTCTTATTTGTCACCCAACCAGACCTACATACCAATATGTGTCTAATACCCTTCATCAACATATATCCCACCATCCCATACAATTGCAATGTGTTCCCAACATGGGTTACACACCTCACTCCACACTCCATCTTGCAGCCATGTACTGGTGTGTAGGTATGTTGTGTATTGATGTGTGATGTTCTCTCACACATGTCATGGCAGAGAAAATATACTGACGTATATATATATATATATATATATATATATATATATATATATATATATATATATATATATATATATATATGTGTGTGTGTGTGTCGAGATACACATACACACACACATATATCTGTCTGTATACATATATATGTATATATATATATATATATATATATATATATATATATATATATATATGTATATATACATATGTGCATATATGTGTAGATATCATAGGTTCATAGGTTCATACTAGGCTATCTGCCTGAGGGCATTTACAAGCCTAGCCCATAGTTTTGTGGCTTACACCACCCCTTTAGTATGGGGAACTATACCCATTATTCTATGTTGTTTATATACCTATATAAATGCCTGAAGTTCTGTACACATACACAGCTGTGAATATGTATAACACATATATGTATCTGTATGTGGGGTGCATACAAACATCTGGACCACACTCATGTACCCTCTTTACTTTACAGCTGAACTGTTCTGCCTCGCTGCAACACAGACAGGTGTCACATGTGAACACAGACTAACATTAGGGGGTTATATATCGTGACAAACTTTAGATAAGCATATTATACTGCTATGGAAGTTGGGCATGCTATACTACACTTTAACATGACTGTCCTGCAGGTGGTGTGGTCTCTCACCCATGTGTCTATCATGGCAGTATTAATACCCCCACCAGCAGTTGGCCACAGTAATTTACTGAACACAGATATCATGGGTCACGTCTTTGCCATTCACTGCTGGTCTGCACATTTAACAGGCAAGTCCCACTGCCCACAGGGACTGATACTACTGTCCAGTGCAGTTGTTGAGCACAAAATCATTACAGGAACAAGTACTGATGGCACATATACATCCTTTCACAGTATACATCCTATTATTCTATGCCACATACTACATGCCAGTAAATGCATATCTGTTTCACATACCTGTTATGTTGTTTCCACTGTAACACAACCCTGAGCTTTGTGAACTTTCTTGAAGGTTTTTTTTCTCTCTCTCTCTCTCTCTCTCTCAGTCTTTCCAGTAGAGTGATTGAGCTGGTTTGAAGAGATTGCAGCATGCTTTTGTTGGTATTGCACATGATCAGGTGGTGGCCTCTGCACCAGTGTCCACCAGTTGCTAATTGCATGCAGCCTGCTGTGTAGTACTTCAGATAACCAATGTCATGGCAACCCTGTACAACAAAATTGCTGCCTTCTGTGGGTGTTGTTCCTTCACCTTTACAGCATGGATGACATCCTTCCTGTGTGTGGACATCAGTGTTACAGACAGCAGGTAGCAATACCTCTTACAGTAGAACCTGCAGACACAGACCAAATCCACATTTGGCTACGGTTCCAGACCTACAGACAGTGTGAGTAGTGTTGTTGTGTGCAATGTATCTTGCTGTTCTTACAGGGTTTCTGTGTACATGGTACTTTTTCATGGAATGTTGTCTGTCTGCATAGCTCTCAACTGTGGGCCTATCCGTATCATACCAGGGGGATTTGCTGTTAGGTTTTGTCTGTGCACCACACAGGTATTGTCACAAATATATCTGTGGCATTCTGAGCCATGTCCATATCTTTAGAGGGCAACAGCTGGAGAACACATATGTGCCCTTGTACATTCCTGAGGTAAGTGTGTGGTACACAGTGTTCCTTGCCCTTGTACAGCCTTTTATTGGGGGGGGGGGGTTCTATGTCATTAACCTAGGCTATGGCACCTTTTCAGTGATATAACTGTTAAGAAGAGGGTCATTCAGTGTGATAGTGAGATGTTAGGTTAAGCAATGTTATGTACAAGGTACTGTGACATTAACACAAGTGCTACTTTTCCCCCTAGGGCTTGACTACAGCGTGAAATTGGAGGCTGCTGAACTACATCTGTAATTGTTGATTGTTACGTATCCTGAAGGCAAATCCTGTTCCTACTGTTGTACTAACTGAAGGCCTTGGCCTGGACAGCATAGTATGGTATATATACACATTGCGTGCATCTACTGTTTTGTGTGGGCCTTGCATTCATGACTGATTACATATTTCAAACCTTATGTGGTGTCAGTACTGGCATACATTATTGTATAGTACAGGAATAAAGGTTATCTGTGTATGCATACCTGTGTGCCATGTCATGTCCTTTGAATTGTGGGTGGGTATATGTTTAATGTCAGTATTCTCATTTGCAGGAATGGTTGCCACACTACACATTTCACAGGTGCTAGTTGAAGGGCTTGTGGCTGAGGGATATACTTTGCACCCAGTAATTCCACACTACTTCTACATATGTATGGCTACTGATACCTTTTGTGTGTGCATATGTGTATGTACCCACATAAATATGTCATATGGCTATATATATATATATATATATATATATATATATATATATATATATATATGTATCAATAATATTATACATATATATATATGTATGAACATATGTATCTATATACAATTGCTGTTATATAATTATTTGTGAATCATACATTAATATATATATATATATATATATATATATATATATATATATATATATATATGTATACATATAGCTGTCTATCTGTCTAAATTTACAGATATCTATCTGTCCATATGTCCATGCATGTCCAGCTCATATTATAGCCTGTTCCTCATTCACTTGGCAGTTGTCATGGATGATCACAGCATTGAAGTCAGTGTCTAGTGGCAACACTTTTGTGTTTCAGACTTCATCTCCTTCTATGTATGTGTTCTAATACATATAACTGTGTATCTAGCAGCATTTTAAGTGTATCAGAGGATTAGTTGACATATATCTCTATTTGTACCCACAGTGTGGCATACTTTGTCCAAACTTCTTGCATTAACAGGTTATGTGGTGTGATAACAATACATTTCCTGTACTGTTGACTGATTGTGCTGCATGATATCTTTGTGAAAACTTCAGGTTATGTATATCTGCCATGGTTTAGTGGTAAATCATTTTGTGTATGGAGTGCATGGCCCTGGGTTTGAGCCTTGGAAAGGCAGTTTATTTTGTTGCTGAGCAGAACAAGGGACATTGGCTACAGAGTGATTGAGACACTTTTGAGCAGTTGTAAGCAAGTTTGCATGGGTTTGCGTGGAACTAAGCAATGCCTACACAGGTTAAGCAATTCAGCAGCTAACTGAGTTTAAGAAACTGTAACCAGACTTTAGCAGTGCTTACCTTCACGCAAACCCACTTACCGCTGCTTAAAAGTGCTTACTGCTGCTTACCCCTGTGCTAATTCCTTTAAAAAAAAAGAAAAAGGGATTGAAAGGAAAGCAGTGAAAACGGGGCACAAAGGGAAAGACAGTTGGGAAAATAGGTAGACATGTGCAGGAAGGGTATAGGAAAGGTCCATAGCTGCCTATTTCTTCTACAGCAACAGCTGTGCATATACACTATATTTGCAGGCACATTTGGACCCTCAAACCCCTGGGAGAGGGGTGAGGAAAATATATATTCATTGTGACACCAATTAGACCAGATTACCTGTGTCCAGTGGACATGTGTGCAAAATGGACAGCTATGTATGGGGCAAGATTTTTTTGTTGGAACAGATTGCCCTTTTTTTTCTTTTTTTCAGGTGAGACTGGGATGTTGGGGAGGGGTAGTAGGTATATTTGGGGAGGTAGGTTGGGTAGGTTAACAGACAAGACACACAAGACACATACAGGGCCAGTATATGAACATGTGGGGGTAAACACCTTGGATGGGGGTGGGTGTTTGGAAGTCGCAAGCCCATGAGCCCCCAACTGGAAACAGTGGGACTGAGATCCTCACCCATGGGCAGTCATCACTGCACCTTCACGGCCCTGAAGGTGGCTGTGCTGGGGGCTGTGTAGGAGGGGAAGGCTCACCATCTAATAGCGCCACTCAGCCCTCAAGCTGGCATAGCCACTCTTGATACTCCAGATCGAGCTCCTTATGCACTACAGCCTGGACCTGTTGACGGGTGACAGGTTCCCCTCTGCACCCGCTTCGTGGGAGGGGGCGAGCCCCATCCCCTGCAGCGGTTCCACCCAAGGGTGGTGCAGGGCCCATGGAGGAGGAAGTCCCAGGCTGCGCCCCAGATGTGCTGGTGCCCAGTGCCATGGCTAGCTGAGGTGGGACAGTTGGGTTCGCTGGGACCGGCCTTCTCATATAAGCTGTGTTGTTGCAGGTTTATGATAGATATGGGTTAGTAACAGTCAACAGCATTCAGGATTAGTTATAACAGCATGCATAGGTATTCCCATTAACCCAACACACCAGAATTAACACAGTTGCAGAGCAAGCAGATCACATACATATATGGAACAACAGTGGCCATTACAGGAGCATGCAGGTTTCATTGATGGCAACAGGCCACCAATACGGGTGTATTTTCACATGGCACATGCATAGAAACAAATGTGAATATTTTATAAACCATTAGGACATATGTCCCAACAAAAGGTTGGAGTGTACACATACCATTTGAGGAGTATCATTGGGTTATTACACACATATGGTAGGTGTGAGAGAGACAGTTCAATTAACAACTAATATATCTTTGTATTTTTCACAACATTCTTAGTCACTGCAGTGGTCTTACCCTTACATGTATTATTACACTACACAATGGCCTTACATTGTACACTGGTATGTTTATAGATTATTATATACGTGACCTGTGTCTTACATACAGGCATGACAGGCTACAGGTGTTAATGCAACATATGTTGAGAATTGTTGTCATACACTTTGGGTGAGGTGCTAGAATGACAGGTTTGCTTTCATATGCAATCTCTGACTATGTACACGTTTGAATATCAGTTATATGTGATTGACAGCTGCCTACAATTCTTGGAACATCACAGTGGATTTTCAGGGGAACAGGGTAACAAGCTGGTGATAAGGGCCATTTATCTGGACATGCTGGACAGAATGGAACAGTTGTGGGGTATGAATATGCATACAACTTTGAACATTCTAGCAAATTCTGTACAGTTGTTGGGTGTAATTATGCATACAGCTTTCTATCTGAACATTGTATCAAATTCTATACAGTTGTGGGGTATGATTATGCATACAACTTAGTAGCACTCCCAGGATTCAAACCCCTGCTGTGTGTGACAAAATATTATAGTTAATGTCACAGTACACTGTGCTATCAGGAAATTGATGTACAACTTTCAACTAAGTCTCCCTAACTTGTACAATATAACTGATCTCTTGGCACTTCCAACATTGTTATGCAAGATATCATGCCCATTTTATCTGCATACCACGGTGTGGGTGACACTGCTTAACATACAACAGTACTATTTATAGTATGGAACAAATCACCAACATATGAGACAAGAGTAAACAGAAGCACTCCAGGGGTTGTACCTTTATTCACAGTCTATTACACATTTATTTCTACTGGTACAACACTTTCTAAGGCTCTTATTTTTATTTGTTATGACAGTACATGCAGACTGATTACTAACCTGCCTCGCAACACAGTCTTTGCAGCCTAGCATCATGAGCTTGCTGGTTCGCAGCCCACTCATCTGCAGCTGTCAGAGAAATGCAGTGATATTTAGCCATATCTATTCATAGTATACACAAGCTAGGTAATTATTTACTACTTAGTAGAATGAGTACTTACTCAGTTCTGGGGCATTGGGAATCTGCTGAGACTCCTGGACCCTGGATCCACTGTTCCAGTACATCCACCCTCCACTGCTTCAGGTCAGCATGGTGGTGCCTGACCTGCTCACCAGTCCGGGGGATACCTATGGCACTGGTGATGTCACGGGTGAGACTGTCCCAGGCCTCCATTTTGTACTACGAGCCCTGGTACTGGCCCTGCAGTAGTCTCTGATCATGGTGTTTTACCAGGAGCCATACCATGATTTTTGACTCCTGGATGCCCCAGAGTTGCGCTCTAAATCAAGTGCCTTCACCCACACCAGCCATTCTGCCTGCACTAGGAAGCTAAAACTAGTTATGAGAAATATTCCCGCATGTCGGGTTTAAATATGGCCATTTTTTCACACTTTCCCATGATTGGCCAGTTTTGAAAAGGCCAAGCTATGGGCACACCTGCTTACATAAGGTTGGCACTGCTTAAAGAGGTATACCTCTAGGCAGATTGAATTGGCTCCGCTACACATTGCTTACACTTACTAACTTGAGCTGTGCTGCAGTTAGCATTGTTTAATAGTTAATTAGCACTATATTTGCCATTTGGCAATGATTTATTCTTCATTACAGGTTATATATGTGTCTGGTATCCGTGATTCATGTGTACATACACTATATGGGGACCTGGGGAATTCTACACTTTATTACAATCACACCTCAGATCTATGCTTACTGCAGTACTCCAGTTCACATATTTATGTTTTGTGGCAGGTTATCCAACATCACACTGTACATAGATTACGTTCACATGTTTGGTTTGACTTTCCTGTGGTGATTTGTTTGCTGATACCTCATTCATATCTATTGCTATGATGGCCTGGTGGTTAACTATTGTGACTATAGTATGCAGCTTTCTGAGTTTGAGCCTTGCAGAGACAGTTTATTTTTTTGCTAGGCAGAACAAGGGCTGTTGGATACAGTATGATTAAGGTACTTTTGAGCAGTTGTAAGCTTGTTTGCATGGGGGTAAGCACTGCCTACACAGATTAAGCAATTTAGAGGCTTACTGGGTGTAGGACACTGTAACCAGAAATTAGCAGTGCTTACCTTCACGCAAACTCATGCACACAGCCTTATACTCACTTATTGGTGCTGACATATGCTTACTACTGCTTCTTGCTGCTTAACCTGACTACTGCTTTATGCATAATGATATTGACACCTCACATGTGCATTTCCTGCAGTACTCTAGGTCATATATATATATATATATATGTGTGTGTGTGTGTTCCTTCATGGCAGCTGTACTCCAGTTTATATATATATATATATATATATATATATATATATATATATATATATATATATATATATATATGTGTGTGTGTGTGTGTGTGTGTGTGTGTGTGTGTTATTCCATGGGTTATACAACATACATATTACTCATACTGTGCTTTGCCATGGGAAATGGTATGTCTCAGTTACCTTCCTGCCCCACCCCCTCCTTTCTCGCTTACATCCATGGGGCAGTCCCATTAGAATGGATCCGTCCAACCCCAGCACACCTCGGCCCATAATGTCTTACCCATCATTCCCTCCACCCCTCCCACCCTCCCTCCCTCCCTCCTCCACATCAGTCATCCTTCCTACAGGTTCCATCTGAATCTCACCACACCACTACGCATTGCCCACTCTCCACTTCTCAGGACCCGTCATGTATGTTGTCTCACCCCATTGATCTTCAGGGTTCCCACACATTCACTCTGCAAACATACGTATCCTTCTTTGCTTACCTGTAAGGCATGGTATGTTACCCCGAGGACTCTTTTTAGCAGACATTTTGGGGTCGTCCCGCTAGGGACGAACATGCATTTGTTTAAGATTAGACTTTGCAGGTTGACGCTGTTTCTCCCACTGGTAGTATCCTGCCAGTAGTCTTGGTAGCAGTGCTGTGCAATGCTTAGCGGTGCTTAATATTCGATTTGCATGATATTTGTCTTTTGGCATTGATGTCTTCTTCATTACATGTTATATATGTGTCTTGCATCCTTGATTCATGTGTATGTATGCTGTATGGGGTCCTGGGAACTTCAGCACTTTATTGCAATAACACCTCACATCTGGCCTTACTGCAGTACTCCAGTTCACATATGTATGTTATATAACAGGTTATACCACTTCACACTGTACATGGATTCAGTTCACATGTTTGGTTTGATTTTCCTGTGGTGAAAATTAGTTTGCTGATACCTCATGCACATCTATTGCTATGATGGCTTAGTGGTTAACTACTTTGATTATAATGTCCAGGGTCCTGGGTTTGAGCCTTGCAGAGGCAATTTATTTTGTTGCTGGGCAGAACATGGGCCGTTGGATCCAGAGTGGTTAAGGCACTTTAAAGCAGTTGTAAGCGGGTTTGTGCGATGATAAGCACTGCTAACCTCCTGTTACAGTTTCTTACACTCAGTTAGCTTCTACTTTGCTTAATCTGTGTAGGCAATGCACACAAATGCACTTAAACACACTTACTAGTGCTTATATATGCTTACTCCTGCTTATTTGTGCTTAAACATGCTTATTAGTGCCTTATTCATTATGACACTGACACTTCACCTGTGCATTTAATGCAGTACTCCAATTCACATTTACATGTTATTATGTAGGTTATACAGCAATAAGAAGTAAAACATGTTCATATGCAGATTTCACATGGAAAATGATATGTGCTGTAGTGGGACTTGAACCGGGAATGCCTGTTCATTAGGCGGATGCTCTAACCACTACACTATTGCTGTGCTGCTTCATTTGCATATATATTCCTTGTTATTCTCTTCAGCCTTTTCAGCTGCTTTAACCGTAGCTAAGCGATGGGCAAACCCGCGCACCTACGGTTAGCTGTACTCAGGGTTTTAAAAAAATAAATAGAAGGGTTTCTTCATTTTATTTGACTGTACTGTTGCTGTTGAACACATGGGGACTGTTGGTGTGGATATGTGAACACTTATGAGCAGTCTCGCTCATTTATTTACATTCTTCTGTTCTACTTTGCAGGGGCGTGTTTATTCTGAGAGCTCTGCTCTCAGTCACGTCCCCTGCACTCTTCCATGCTCTGTATAGCACCAGAAGTTCAGGCAGCGTGCCTTCATTAATATGCATAGTGCACTGCCGTCCTCCTCTTAAACTGGCGCTTCCGTGCAGGACTAGATTAGTCCTGCATGGAAGATTAGTAAATCCAGGGGTATGTATTTTTTCATCCATTTCCTTTCTTTTTTCTTTTGTAATTATGCCTTTAAATTTTCTTTTTCTGTCTTTTCCCTTTTGTCAATATAATTCTTTTATATCCTTTTATTGCCTCCCAATCTATGTCTTCTTCACCACTTATTTCAGAACTTTCTATGCCCTCAACATCATTTTTTCACATCCAAGTTTTCTTCCTTCTATTACTTTTAAAATGTCTTCTCTTTGTTCATTTTCTTATCTTTCTTTTTCTTTTTCCTTACTCCTATTTTAAGTTTTGTAATACACCCAGATATGAGCAATTTTGTTACATTTATAACATTTCATTTCACATTTTTTGCATCATGTCCTGTTTCTCCACAAATGTTCTTTTGTCACAGTCACTTATCAAATGTCATTCTTTTCCAGAAAAAAAAAACATGTTTTTGGTTGTCTCCAGTATTTTATTATACCAGTATTACCCTCCACATTTATCACTTCTGTGGCTATGCTCAACAGGGGCACAGGAAGATAACTTTCTTGGGTGGCGTAAGCCAGGGAACCTTGTTGGCTAGGCTTACTTAGGCCCTTGGGCCATAGCCTAGTACCTATCTATGAACCTATGTTTGGTATATGTATACTTTGTTCCTTTCTCTTTGTAACACAATATTACAGTCTTAGCCACCAAGCCATAAACCCCTTTTGTCATAAACATTTGCAATGTCTAGTACTTCTTTGCATAAAGCTTTCAAATGTCTTTTTACAGTCTTTCTTTCTACCTCTCTTCGAAATTGTACATGAATAAACTTCTTTTTCCCCTGTTAAATTGTTTTATCACATAAGGATTCCATGGGGTTACAGTCTTTCCTTTTTCATATTCTCCAAGAAAATTTTCCATTGAAAAATCAGTCTCAAATATAATGTCACAAAATGTCTATTTGTTAATAAGAATAAATACTCTACCTCATGTGCTTTTTCACCCAAAGAAGCTATTAAATTGTCCCAAATTTCATGCCTGTGCATTTCTTTGTCTTCTTTACTTTGAATCCTTGCTACACATTTCCATTTTTAATTTTCTCCTACCTTTTTTCCTGCTACTCCACTTTTGCCTTTTTTTAGTTTTTCTGCATATGTTTTCTTTTCCATCTCACAAATATTATTCAGGATTGTCTCTGTATCCTCCATTTGCATTTTCTTGATAATGTCCCCGCAGGAAACATCTCCTTCATTTTCTGGCTCACTGTGCACCACCATTTCTTTAAGTAAATCATCCTGCAACTCTCCTGACTGGAGGGTTGTAATTATACATCCATCATTTGTTGACTCATCTCCACCAACAGGTTTCTTTGAAACATTTCCTCAAAATCCTGTACACATTCTCTGATCTTGATATTTGTTTTCTCCTTCATTTCATTTGCCAATCCATCATCTCTTTCTTTCTCCATCTGCCTCCCTGTTTCTCTGGGACACCTCTGCACTGGAACAGAAACTAGAAGTGCTCCACCAAAATGGTTGCCATTGACAACAGTGATGAGTAGGGGAAGTTCCCCAATGTCACGGCCAAATTTCTCATAGTGGTATAAATTCCACCTTGTGTCCCCCACTGAAAAGAGGCAAATAGACTAGTGGGGCTAACCTGGTCAACAAAGAATAACTAACTAACTAACTAACTAACTAACTAACTAACTAACTAACTAACTAACTAACTAACTAACTAAATTCTGCCCATTCACACTTTCACAGTCAACAAATGCAATAAATAAATCATTGAATGAATGGATGAATACGTTTTGGTCCACGATAATAATAATATAACAATTATCCAAAACAGTGAATAGTGTTAATTCAAATTCAAAATAGAAGGAAAAAACAACAGTTTTCCAAACTGCCTGTTCTGCATTTGTAGCCAGCTGTCTTATGCTTGCTGTCAAAGTTAAATGACATGATCTGTTAATGTAGTTCAGCCTCTTACAAAATATTAATTGTTGCTGATATAGTAATTGTAAATGGCATATCATTTTGCTCTGGATCTTAAAACAAATAATAAAAAAGCTTTCTGAGGCTTATTCCAGCACAGTGTGTTATATGAACAAATGCTGTTGTGTTGCTCTGAGGATTTCATATTGTTTTAGTGTAGGCTGACTAGTTTGGTAACTTTCTTGCTGTTTTGCCCATGGCTCCTGAGACAGAGATGTCTGTTGTTTGGAGAAAACAACTATTCTGTATGGTGCTTTCTTAGGAGCACCAGTGTTTCCATCTTGCATTTCCTTTGGTGGTATGAATGCTAGTCCTTCTAGGTGCACAATGATACCAGTCACTCATAAATTCTGATAACATTTTCTGCTTCTATGTCCCTCCAAACATGGTGTCTCAAATGAAAGAAGCAGGCTTTGTTCTGTACTGAGGTAAACATGATGGTTAAGGTCTTTCTATGTATGTAGTGATGATTGATTGGTTTAGTTTTAAAATTAAACTGTTTGCAAGGCCTGTGAAATTTACTTCTCCATTTTATTTCTGTATGGGCAGCATATTGTTACGTGGAAATGGGCTTATGTTGCATGCTTATGAGTGAGTGTCACTATGAATGTGCTATCCATTTGCCAATATGCGACAGTCAGCACATCCTGTATCATGAAAATATTTGTAGATGATGACACATTCTATCTGCAACAAGATTGTCCCTATAGCATCATTATTCTCAAACAGAAGATGTGGTCCTGAAAGGACACTTAACTGTATCCTTCATCTTTATATCTGTTGCTGGTTACAAACATGTGGTAAGTAAAGGTGTGCATATTCAGGCAATTTGTGTACTGGTGTATGATGACAACTACAGAGTAGAACTGCTACAGCAACATGAATTGCATGTTGATTCACACATGGAACTCATATGACTCCACAGATGGAGGCTTTGTAGGTCATGGTCTTCTTCTATGGAAAACATGACAGTTTAACTTTTGCACTTCTGCATCACTTCCTTTACATAGCACCAATCACTTTCTGAAGTTAACATGAATCACTTCCTGAAAAGAGCACCAACTCTTTCCTCACTGTAGTACAAATGTTCTAAAAGAGCACCTATTATTTTCTCACTGTAGTACAACTGTTCAACTACAATTGATTATAATCCTACATCTATTAGATTGGTCTGGATGGGCTATACCATAGTCGTGCTACAGCATTTATTTATTTACTCATTCATTCATTCATTCATTCATTCATTCATTCATTCATTCATTCATTCATTCATTTATCCTTTGTTGACCAGGTTAGTCTCACTAGTCTAGTAACTTCTTTTCAGGGAAGACCAAAGGTGGTATTTATACTACAAGGGAATATTTGGCCAGGGCATCTGGGAATGTACCCTACTGTTTGGTGAAGAGGAAGTGAAACCCTCTCTGCTGCTGCTAGGTGGAGCTCGAGAGCTGACATTGCAGTTCTGGGAATCCCATGATGGAGTTGAGTGCAGCAGAGCTGGAGAAAGTAGCAGGAGAAAACTTACTGAAGGAAGGAAAAAGTGATGAAATAACTGTTACAGTGTTAGGAAGATGGCAAGGAAGTATTAAATACAAACAAGAAGATATTATGCAGGTGGTAGAAAATATTTAAATAAAATGTATGAAAAAGAGGAAATGGGTGGGAAAGAAAAATATAAAGTGAAAACAATTGAAAAAGTAAGGATTTTGACGAAACAGACAATGTGATAAAAGAAGGCAAGAACAAATCAGCACCAATATTACATGGTATAAATTATGAGTATCATGAATAAAGACAAAATAGAAGTTTTCTAAATATTAAATAAATGGATGAAGAAATGTATTATGGATGAAGACATGGCGAAGTGGTAAAATTTGTATGGAAAAAGGATGCAAGAAAAGGTATAAAAATTGGGAGCTCATAACACTAGGGAATACTGACTGTAAAATATTTATGAAGCACTACAAAAAGGATGGAGAATTATTGGATGAGGTAGTAGGAGAACAGACTTATGATATCAAAGGAAGAGAGGTGAAAGAAGTATTAATTATAATGAAAGACGTAATGGAGATGACACTGAAACAAAATAAAGATAACGTGTGATATAGCTAAAGCATTTGACAGTGAGGCATGAAACATTATGGCTAATTTTAGAGGCATATACTATAGGGAAAAATATTAATGTAATAAAGAAATGTTAGGAAAAATGGGGGAACATGTTAGGATAACTAGATGGATGGGGGAAAATAAGTATTAAGATAAGAGAAAAACAAGGATGTCTGATGCGTATGTGCTTATTTGTATTAGTAATAAATGCAGTAGTACAGATAATTATGTATGAAAATATGTGAGATGGAAAGAACTGTTATATTACCAATACATATGACATATGCAGATAATTTAGTTCTAAGAACAAAAAAATGCTGAATATGTGAGGTTGTAAAAAGAATCAAACAGCTATTAAAAAATCTGCTCTATAGTTAAAATGAAGTGTAAGGGATTTGTTGAAATTAAAAAAATAAATAAATGGAATATATTTAACAACAAAGAGAGTGACATTTAGTGAGTATGAAAGTGGATAACTCAATGGAGAGAGAGATACTGGAACATACAGAAAGTTATTAGCCTGGATGAAAAGTTTTGACTTATCATTTCAGAAAAATACATATATGTCAAATACTTTTTAATTAGGAAAAAAACAGTGTATTTAGAGGGACCCTATCATTTTCCACTCAAAGAGTTATTAGAGATTTTTAGCTTCATTTGAGGCTCTAGGTTGAATATGGAGAGAATAGGGATAATTTATAATAAAACAT